>NW_020456243.1:2019634-2125638 GCF_003342845.1 Nothoprocta perdicaria | reverse complement strand
AAAGCACCAAAGTTAACTACGGTGTAAATTGTCTGATGTACACAGACTGCTCTGGCTTACTGGCTTATATTTTATGTAATCTTAAAAATACTCATTACTGAATGAATAAATAAATTCAGTTTATTAAATTAGATATTCTTTCAATAAATACAGATCCTGAGATCACAATTTGTCCCACTTCATTTTTTCACATTATTTCCTCCTCCTTCTGTTGTCACCTTTACTTCAGTCAACATCAAGTTCACRTAAGATTTGAAAAGTCACTGTTTGCTTTCATTCTATCTGTCTGCTTTTATCAAGATTCTCATTTTGCTTGCATGCTGCCCCGTGTTTCTTGACAAATTGTTCATAAAAAAGCATAAATATAAGTATCTTTGTTAACTTTAGGCCAGTCGAYAAAATATGTTTACATTTTCAGTACTTTATAGCAGCAAGTTTGATAAAGATTGGCAAAAATGACAGAATTTAATTTGAAGTTTGGAGCTCTTCAATTGGAGTTTGAAGTTTGGATTAAATGACAGTATCACAATCTTCTGAAGAAAGAATAMTTTCAATATACAAATGCAAATATAGATACTAAGCCTTTTGAAATGGAAGGTGCTGGTCCTAAATTGCCTATGAATATGAATTTGTTTGCTTTGCTTTGTTTATATTAAATAAGTCAGTAATTTTCTCTTGCTTTTTATGTATTCTTGAATTAAAGTAAGAAATGCAAAGATTGTAGTCATTCGAGAGGGATTCTTAGCAAGCATAAATTTGTGTAGCTCCTTTGATTGCAACAAAATTGCTCTGCATTGAGCCTACTACCTGCATATCATCAGAGGRTAATATGTACTTTGTATTTTTCTCAGATATAGACAGTTGTATAGCCATATGTTTAAGCACCCAAGCAGAACTACTGTTTAGACAAAAGACAGTATTTCACAAAAGACACAGGTTAGAGAGAGCATTATATTACTTTCAAAGAGCAAAACCTACCTGAGATGACACAAAATAATATAACCAAAATGTTCCCTTTTTTAAAGTTGTTCAAGGTTGTTCACTTTATTATTAATAAAAATATAATTTTCTACAATTGTAATTTTTGTAAGGAATTAGTCTTACTAATGAATTCATAACTATTCCAGCTCTTAAGTCATCTTTAATATTACAAATACATATATGCATATGTGGTTCATGCAACCACATGTACACACATATGACAGTAATTCTAAGAAATCAGACCTGTAGTCAATTATTGATCAAAGAAGCAAGTTAGATTTCCTCATTTGCTCTCAAACAGCTTCATGTTTCACCCATTGCAAATGTGAAATAATTTGTGTGGGCTTTGGTCCCTGTCACCCAACTCATTTGATTTTCTCTCTTTGCATTTATGAAGTGCTGAAACCATRTGCACAAGAACTAGTGCTCAGTGTTGGTTGAGAGTCTTCATCAGATGATTGGTCTCAATAACAACTAGTGAATTCTTTCCAAGATGATGTATTGGCCAAAAAAATTATATAGGCTGGTACTGCTCAAGGTGTCAGGATTCCATAATCCTGGTCCTGTTCTTTCCCTTGTTCCACGGGGGCTGCATATAGGCAAGACTGTTCTGCAGCACAGCCCTCATTGGAGGTCCTCTGGTCGGGAGAATACAGTGATCAGGTGGAAGATCTGGTCCTTCTGTGTCCACATGCCAAATTTTCTTTTGGAGAAGAATGATGCGGGAGGGAGCGATGGTCTCACACAGTGGACAGTGAGGTGTTGTAAGGAGATTTCCCAGTCAGGGCCARCCAGCAGTTCTTGTCACAGTGTCTCATAGGTAGATGAGACCTGTCATGCAGGGTGAGCTTGTAGAGGTTCTCTAATTTCCCAAGTCTGGAACACAAGAACAGCAACTGCTCAATTATTTAGGGTGGGAGAAGTATTTCAATACCAAAAGCGAAAGAATTTGCAGAAAAGTGAGTTATTGAAGAACATATGGTCAACTCCAAACAGAAAAATTAGATCAAGCAATGTTCTTGAGTTTCTCAAGACAGCTGGATTACATAGCTTCAGGAAAGGATTTGCCGGGACGCAAAGAGAGAGGGTGTTTTGTGTCATAACGCCAAAGAAAACAATCACATAGTCTTGCTTGTGAGCATCCAGTATCATRAAAGCTGCCTGGAGCTACGGATTTCAGCAAAGCCTCCAGCAGCTGGGCTGAGGGAGCTTTCCTCCTCCCCACTATATGGGAAGAAAAGTTCTTCCACATGTCAATGTCAGGAACCACCAAAGGCAGAAGGAGCTTTAGAGAGTTTCTGCCTAGCCTGGCAAACAGTCCAAAACCTCATGCTGTTCCTTTTACTACGTTTACTTTTGCTAGTTATTTCAGTTRTTTCAGTTCTCCTGTTTACTTTTATGGCCATACTTAAAGAATGGTCAAAGTTATGATGATTCTTCATGACTACTGTGATAAATATCTTTTGCCCTTAACAAGATCATGATGCTTCCTTGGAAATCTGAGAGAAACCATTTGAGAGTCACGGAATGACTTCTGAGGCTTTTTAGTGGTTTTGACTATTCAGTGATACCAGGCCTTCAATACCAGGCCTGGTCGTGGATGCCTGGTATCCCCAGGTGGCTGTTGACAACATGTCTAGAGGAACTACCGCACATATTGAAGATGAGGAAAGAAAAAGATCATTTTTTGTCTTTGACTCCCTGTGATTTCATATCATAACCTTCAGTGTAGCCTAAATCTGTCTTAAACATCATTTCCTTGGGCTTATTTTCCTCTTGGAGTTATTTTCTTTAGATAATGTCTTTAGATAACAACACAATATGAAGATTTAATGCAGTTGGAGAAGAACCAAAGTTGAGGTATATTCTCTTGAGCAAGGCCAAGTTTCTTCTTGTGCCTAGATCTGTAATATAACGTCCTATATCCTGCAAAATATTACTGCTGTTATGCTTTTATGAGATGGAGTATTGAATGCAGGTGGCACACAGCACAATTCTCATAAAACCCATGAAATTTGGCTAATTTCTTTGAGGCTGCTCTGGGAAAGTAATGCGGAGTCCTAGACATTACTGGTAACATTATTTCTGTTTTCAGTTTGGATGATTTGTCGTAAGCAGAATTCCTTGAAATGCAGTTTTATAATCTGAAAAGACCAGGTTCCAAACCATACCAACGCATTGCCATAATTAGATAGATATTATTATCAAATAGTTGAGAAATTATTGTATCCATGTGTGTTTTTAAATGTTGTTGTATAGAGTGTATATGAATGACCTCAGTAGCATATGAAAGTGAACTTATGTGATGGAGCCCAGAGCTTTGGACAGGAGAGTCCTGCAGTGTATGGGGGCAGAAACCAGAGGCCCCGGGGCTGTACCCACAAATGACAAACTACTTATATAAAGTATTACTTGTTCCTCATATAGAAGCTGCACCCAGCTGGTAGTATAAGTAAAACTGTCTTTAAAATACGTTTAAGACTACAGGAAAAACAAACAGTTGTGCAGGCGCCGTCCCTCAGGATCGGGTCTGATAGCCCGTATTGCAGAGCTGTGTTTATCGGCTTTGACTGTCATTAAGGGGGTTGTAGTTGGGTTCCGATGGTTATGTTTGATTRCGCTAGTTACCTGCCTTCGGGACTGACTGTTGAGATCCATTAAATTTGAAATATATACAATTGTGTCATAGAGACTTGCTGTATGATTGTACACACTTAGCAGGGGATTCAGTTCTGTAGGGGCTCAGATCTGCTGTTAAAAAGGCTCTGGACTTAAAAAAAAAAGGAGGAGGGAGAAAAAAAAATAAAGGGTGTTAACAGTAGTTCTTCTGAGAWAATTTTTGTTTACCAGTGTGAAAATAAGTACTGTCAGTTCATAAAATTCAGTTTCAAATATTACCTCTTTGTCTTCAAAAGAAATGTGAAAGCCTCCCTGCATGGTTACAGTGTTTGGACATTCACGAGTATTTCAGTGAGGTCTGAGTAACTTTTATCAAAATGATAAGTACTCCAAACATTCCTGGTTTAAGAAAAATGTTAATTTAGTTTATAGTAGTGTATCAAGGAGGAAGATAGTGGAAGATTTTGGAAAAATGATCCTATTCCTTCTGGTGATGAGACCACGCTTGACAAATATACACAGTGATTAGGCAAGTAACAAATGGGGCTGTTAAAAACCATGAAATATCTTCTTGATACTCACTTATCACCTTATTGGGGCCAGACTGCTCTCATAATTAGGAACTTCCCTGTATCTCCTCACTTTCTTCACACATGGGGATCTAGTGTGAATGACACAAGCTCTTCATCCTTGCTATCCTATCTGTTTAAACAAATGTAATGGGTATAACCATCCCATATGTTGTCACTATTTTGACTAATTATAATTGCTCAATATGGGAAATACCAAGTGTTTTTATTTCTTAGCCTTTTGCCAGCAACTGATTTTCTGGTACTGGAATAGCACTAAGATTTTCTCATGGTCCAGTTAGGGTTCTCCAGCCTCCCCTAACATCATTTCCATGGTCTAATATATCTTATTCCATGGTCTAATATATCTAATATATCTAATATATCTAATATATCTAATATATGTCTCAAGAAAAGTGTTGAGGGTCATTCCTCTGAATACATGGCAGCAGTGTGTAAAGCACTGTAGATGGAGAAGCCATATGGGACTACAGGGACTATTATGTAGATGTAAGGTGCAGTTACTACTGATATTAGGTTCATCACGGATTTAGGTTTAGATGATTGGCTGGTCTGCTTAAGTAAGTCATATAGATAATCCAGGGAGTATTACCTGTCCTGTCTTCCTCAGTACTTGTACAAAGGAGGAATTCTTGAGAATAACTGTACACTGACGCTGTCTTCCCAAAGATATGTATAATATATACTCCCAGGAAGAGCTGCTGTGTTTACGTTCACCAAAATCTGTCACCAAAAAAAAAAAAAGAAAGAAAGAAAAAGAAAAAATCACAGAATGCATTTTCCTGTCCAAAAAAAAAAAAAAANGTATAAGACACAATTCAAATCCCACCTTTAAACCTCTACCGAGAAAAACACAGTAACTATATTTATAGAAGAATATGCGTAGCTTTTCTTTAGAGAAATTTGGAAGCATTTCAATTTCTTTCCTTGGTATAAATCTCACAAGAGGTTAATGATTTCTGAAAGTGTATTGCTTAAGAAAAAAAAATCTTGATCATCCTCATGTGGAAGGATACTTTATTCTAAAGAATCATTTTGAACATGCAACAAATTGATGAAATTGTAGTACAAAACCTTTAATGCATTAGAATGATTACATTTGGAAATCATTATGTATACAAGTAGTTATTACAGAAATAGCCTTCTTTGTCAAGTATTCTTAGCGTAGAAGTAATCAGCATCCTTTCCCATTAATTGTTTGAGAACTCTGAAATCTTTAATGAGGTTTTTACGGAAGGATTTCAGTCAAATGCAAATGATTCACTGAAGCACTTAATCATAAGACAAATAGTGATTCTTTAGTAAGGTTTTTTATTATTCACTGTAATAAATGTAGCATGTTAACTGTAGATATGCAGCTAACTATTTTTCAGTTAGTTTTTTCATGGYATTTTTCTTTAAAGATTCATTGTTAGTCAGAAATTCTCGTAATGGCTGTGCTGTGAAAGAAATTTCCTGACAGATGTCAAGAAATCTGTGCCTGATACAGCTTCAAATAGATTTTTTCCCTTTGAGCATTCAAAAAATGAACTTGTTTCTTATGGTCAATAGGAACATATATTTTTCAGCAGATATTGACAATCAAATATTACCCTTTTTCCACAGGTCTGATTACAACAACATCAAGAAAATTGGATCGGGAACAGCAAGCAGAGCATTTTCTGGAGGTAAGATTAAGTGGAGAATATGTGTTAAAAGGTTAACTTATTTTTGGATTTTAAAATCATTTCTTCCTCTTCCAAGAAAGTGGAATTCTCCCTTCTCTGGATATGTGAAAGATTCACACAAAGATGGGAATTGCTGGATTATAATGAAGAAATAATGTATGTGGCAATTCATGAGCACTTGAACAACAGAAGAAATACTCAAAACGTTTGCTTTCCACCTCTGATCTTATATCATAGCCTATCATAGCCCTTGAATCTTACTCTTCTTTCCCTATTTGTAACAAAGGTTTAGAGTATTTTGAGGGAAAAGAGTTTGGGYACTTTCTTGGTCGATTGGTTGGTTGGGGTTTTTTTCACAGTTGGTGACATCTCATCCTAAATATCTCTATTAATTTATGAGACCCTTCCTATGCCAACATTTCTATAAAGACAGAGCTTTATGCACTCTGAGTAATCCGAAGGTTGTGTCTGGAACTGTTTTCAATCCCTGAAGTTAAACTCCGATCAGTCAAATCTCAGATGTATTGTAAAAAATATTTTTTTGTTTTTTATATTATCATCAGAATCAAATGTTTCACTTATTGAGACAACTAACAACAGTTTTCAATCAAAATGTTGCCATCTAATAAGGGCATCTCAGTCATTTTTCTGGACCTAATCTATTTTTACATGAATGTTTTGCTTTATAAATGGCTCACATACATACACTTATATGAATATTACTCATGGAGTACYGTACCTGTATACTATTGGTTTTCCTACATGATTTTTCTTTCACATTGCTCTACATTGTKGTAAATGTTCTTCTTTGGGTTGGTGGTCCTATATTCTGTTCCATTGTCAATTTGTGAAGCAAGGAATAAAAGAGAACCATATTGAAATSAGTCAGATCTGCTGTGTATTTTAGGGAAGTGCCTAAAATCTGTGCAAGATATATTTGGACATATTGCATACAGGAAAAAAAAAATAGTTTCTAGTTAAATCATTATTTGTGATTGAAACATACATCAGAATATACTTTTAGATATCCCGTGGTTATTTTTATTTGCTAGAAATTCAAAATGATTTTGGCGTAGAGCAGAACGTAGTATAGAAGGGTTAATTTATTAGTTGACCTGCTGATTTTTTTCCTGATAGTTCACTAGATAGACAAACAGATCTTTTCAGCTCCTAATGAAATGTCAACCATTGCCGCCCCTTAGAAGACAAGTTACCTGGTATCAACCCACATAAACTGCTACTGTTTCAGAACTAAGCTCTCCAAAACCTGTGCAATTTTTATGACACTCTCGCAACGTTTTGTAGAATGCCGGGTTCTCCATGTGTGTAATTAACCCCCTGGGGAGGCTTTAATTGCTGAGACAACCGCAGTCTCCCAGACGGACAGTATTTCCCTTCCAGCTTCATTTCATACATTTCCTCCAGTTCAGTCTGCCTAGTATGAAAAGGAGTAAATTTGGCCCCCTTTGAAAAGCTCTGATTAGTGCTAGGCCTGTGCTCCCGTTTGCCTAGTACATGCATAAGACATTGACAGACCCTTCCCACAGACAACTTTTTAATTATTTGTAATAAGCCTCTTTTTTTCAACCTGAATTTGACAGCAGTTCTATATCCATAAAGTCCAGTGCTTACTGAGCAAATTTTCCTGTTAAGTGATTTGTTCAGAACCTTGTGATGGGAAGGTTGGAGCAACTGCAGCTGCATATGGCCTCTTCATCACCTTGATGAACAAGGGCAGGAGGTTAGTGGTTTCCCAGTGCAGGCTTTCCCTGGGCACCCYTGAAGATGGAATAGAGACCAGGCTCCTAAATCATTCAGTCAGTTTTGAAAATTGTACCCATAGCATCTCTCCAGTCTTTGACATGACGCTTACATTTCGCACTGTAGATTTATATATAAATTCTAACAAGTGCAAAACTTGTCTCATTAGGGGCTCTATAAAGAATTAGAATAGTTGCTAAAAACCATGGTCAGAACTTTGAACTTCTTTAAAACTGTGATAAGGTAACTGAACACAATAGGTTTAAATAGGTTTAAAAAGATAGGCTTAACCTTCTAAGCTTCATCGTGCACCATAATTAATGAGAAGTGAGAGCAGAGCATTGACTTAGTGCTCCTAATTTGTAGCCWACTCAGTGCTATCAAAATAGTAACTGCCTCTCAAATGCCTCACTTTGGTAGTAAATCAGTATATACAAGTCGCAGTATATACAAGCCTTCCTGCTGTGCTGCTCGGTATAGCTCTGAGAAGGATGTCAGTAACAGTGCAAGGGGTTATAATGAAGATAAATTTGTATATCTGATGTAAGTGTCAAAATACATGGACTGAATGAAGCATATTGGTTTCTGTTTACTGTAAGTACACTAACAGAGGAGGCAATAAGCGGTGTTACATGGTGTGTATTTATAAGCAGTAATTAGAAGGACGCATAATTACGTGCTGTAATTGTAGCCTTCTGAAAAGAAATCAAATTTCCACGCGTTTTAATAGGAAGTTGTAATTGTAAGGGGAAATTTGGTGGAAGCATTATCATTTTTCCATTTAGAATTTGGTCTGGAACGTCACAGGAAAGGTACATCTGGGGGGCTGGTGACAGCAGCTTTTGGGGGAAGACGGATAACGTTTTGAAATGTAGTATTTTAGGTAGYATTTTAGCAGTGCCTCTCTGATCTTCCCACAGGAACTGTGGCAATGGTTCAGCATTGAACCAGCACTGTGTATCCTGTCATCATCCTCTTTTTCTGTTTTCTCTAAAGTCTCCCATGCAAGAGCTCAGTAGATAAAACCTTATTCCCCTTTCGAGTGTATTCAGTTGGGCTGCAGCCCTCACTATTAGCGATGCCTAAAGTATGTGCTGCTTCCCCTGAACCTACAATGTTTTATAAAGAATATAAGCATCAGTATGGCAATATATACTCACGTATTTTCTGCAGAAGAATTATAACAGCCGGAGTTCTCTGGATTTATGTGGCTGAATTCTGTTTTACAAAACACTGATTGTTTAAATCCTGGTTCACAAATCCATGTAAGCCTTTGTTCATGGAGCTTTAGCAATACCTACATTTGGCAAAGAAAGGTACATTTTTCCTTGGTGATATACTAGTGATTGGGGTAAAAGTTGAACATTTTGTCTGAGATTTAAATCACTTCAAAGGCACATGCCTTTCTTTTTTTATAGCATTGAAGCCAAGATGATGCAAGAGAAATTAAAAAAATAGGCAGCCTACTATTCCCAGCTTGAATTTAAAATTCTACGCTTTCCAGAAGTAAGAAAATAAGTGATCTGTTTTCGTTATTTCAAGGATGCCTAAAAGGAATTTGTAGCAGAAAAATAAGCGCAGGGAGAGACGCTTCTGAAAAAGCAGTGCAAGCAATAACAGGATGTCAACTGTGCCTGGCAACGCTTTGAACTTCAGGGCCAACTGCGAAGGGGAGGAAAAAACAAGGAAAGGAAAAGGAGAAGGGAAGCCTGATTTCAAAAAAAGGGAAGAAAGAAAAGAGTTCTTAGAAATCCCACGCGAGTCATTCTCCGACTKTGCCATTCTGGGGGCTTTGGCGGGGCAGTTGGGTGCAGTGGTGGAGCAGAAACCAGTGTCCACAGCGTTTCACAGCACGTCCTGAGGATGCCACATCATTGCAGGTTTCCTCCAGGGCACTGAGTCCTTTSGGAGCTGCTCTTCTGCACCAGCTTTCTCCAAATGCAGGGGTTGCATTTGCCCTTGCCCTCCTGCTCYGCTTTGCTTTATTCTCGTCTGGTTTTCCCTTTGTTGAGTTGCTGTTTTCAGAAGTAGCCACTAACTTTCCAAAGACGGGAGATGACCTCGGGTTAAGACTGTCTTTCAGAGCCAGATTTACATATGACATTGCCCACTGCTTCCCGTGTGTATTGAGGCATAAATTCTTACACAGCAGAACGAGGAGGAAATCTCGGTGTGATTACATCTGCCTGCAGTGATAAGTGGGCCCATAGATTGGACTATCATCTCTAAGTAATGTGACCCAATAAGATGAACAGTTAACAAGTCCATCCCTGGAAATACTGCTAGTTCAGTTACTAATTGAGGTTGCTCTCTGGGCAAGAGATAYGGATGAGAATTTTAAACTGCAGAATTAAGGCATGATGTTTTTGCRGAGTATCCTCTTTTCTTTAATTACTATAAATTTCAAAAGCTCTCAGATGTTCTATTATTTTAAATAGCAACTTGAGAATAACATTCATCACATAGCCTAAGCATCAGAAAGACTGAGTTTAATAACATTTTTTATTCATGCATAAGGGGCCTTAATTTTGCTTTGTTATTAAATAAAAAAAAAACTAATAAGAGGACAAAATGAGTGTGAATTAAAAAATAAAACTCTATTTAAATTCATTATAATTCTGTGTGAAATTCAGATACTCAATGAGAAATGTACACACAGCTCTAATAACATAGCCAAAGGTGAAGGGCAAGAGTGGGGCTGAGGGAGCGTCATCCCTGAGGATGCTTTGCTTGGGTTTTGCMCCTGCTTATTGTTGGTTTCAGTCTTTTATTTTTTAGATATTGTTCGTCTAATCCTTTAGCCGTCTCAGGATTAGATTCCCTTGGAAGTGTTTTAGATGTGCTATCACCAAGGTGATGTCAGGAAAACACACACACTGCTGACTGTTTAATTAGTGCATCATTTATATCCAGAATATCTGATTCTGGCCTCTGCTGGAGACTGCATTAACAATGTGGCTAATCCATAGGAAAGTTCTTACATGGCAGAATTTTAGTTCAACAGTGGAAAAACTTAGGCGTGTTTGGTAATTCATTCTATTGATTCCAGATACAAATAGTAATGAAGAAAAGCAGTCCTCGTTTCTATGCTTAATGAACTTCTTAAAGCAAAAAAATTCAAAATTTAACAGGCAAAGCATGGATATTTGACAGTTACAGAGATAAAAGTCAACTGTTTTATAGAGTTTTTTGTAAGTGTATTGTAAGTGTCTTTATTTTGTATGTGTTTTTTTTAATTATTATGAAAATAAAAGGCATAGTTCATTTATTGTTTGATCACTGCTTAGCTCATAAAAGAGATCTGATTTTTCTGAGTTCTTCAATATATATGATGGCAGATTCATCATCCACAGTTGAATGCTGTCTGTCTTCCACAAGATTATATGTCACCAGATGATGAGTGTGTGTAGGAAGTGCCAGGGAGGTGTTGTATGATCCAGGTTTTAGTACTTAGTAGTTTCTTAGATAAAATGTTACGGTTTTGTCCAGGATAAAGGTACAGATAATTCTGCAAATTCTGAATCCAGGTTCAGATTTTGAAGAGATCAGAGTTGTCCTGGCCAGTTGCTGTGGTTGACGTACTATTCCCTCTTATAGTTGTTGAGTCTCTTTAGAGTATCACATTCCTGGTTACCTTAAGGCTTTGTCTTATTTAAGGMGTAATTTGCCTATGTCAGGAGTTTGCAGAGGGACCAGAGCTTGTCCTACAGATTTCATGAATCACTGACCTGAACAGGCGGGTCATGAAATGAAGAAATCCAATTGCACAAGCACAGTGCTATAGYGTTTTTCATGCTGGAGAATCAAATGGATTCTTTTAGAATCTTCCTTKGGACCCGCAGCAATCCAGCAGCTGGTCTTGGCTTTAAACATCTCATCACACGCAAGCATGGAAGGAGCTACTCAGCACATAGGCTTCTTGCACTGGGAAATCAGCCACTTCCATCTCTTTTGAAGGCACAGCAGAAAAGATGGAGTTGTGCCAGGGAACAAATCCTGCCCGCAGGCTGCCACCCTGCAAAGTCCTCAGCATCTCTGGGGAGCTGAGACATGTGTCAGTGTTTTCTGAACCCTCTGGACCTAATTAAGATTTCACTGCACTTAGCATTCCGGAGCTGTGCATTGAGCAGTGCAAGGAGGCCACGTTTTGCAGTGGTAACTGCCTCAGGTGGGCGCGGGCGACATACGCTAACGCTGCAGAGTGGAGGTGTCTGGCCAGCACTTTGATTCAATAGTTTAAGGAGAAGGGCAGATTGGATCCCCCATCCAGACTGATCAGGACAGAAAACATTCCCATGTCACCTAATGCTCCTGTCGACTTRGAGCTTCACTGCCCTCATTAGATTTGAACTTTACATGTCTGTAGATGTAAAGATAGGCTTTATTTCAACAACACTGGGTTTGCTGCAGGATTTTCCTTCCTTTGTTGCYTTTCCTTTAACTTACTTGAGACACTGTTAACAAAAAGCTTCCATGTCTTAGCAATGTTTGGAAGTAGGTGAGATAAAAGTAATCAAAAACGAACCCAACGCCTGTGTCATCTGTTCACTCAACTAGGGAATGGCAGCGCATTGGATCAGTACAAATGGGATGCAAGCGTCTTTTGAAAACACCAAACATTATTGTATAGTTTGAAAATGAGCTCTGAACCCATGTGTTAAATACACATTTACAGAATAAGACAGGGAAAGATGTACTAATGCTTTTCCTTCTCGTTTTATAAATCATTTCTTAAAGGTAAGCTTGTGTCGGCAAGTTCTATGCTTAATTTATACCAAGTTCTTCTCTGTCAGGATTTTGGAGTTCTTTCTAATGGCATTTTCTTTCTGATGAATTAGCTCACAGATTAGCTCAGGGTTCACAGGTTTTTGCTTCATTGTATGTTTCTTAAGATCTGTAGCTCTCTCTTTTTTTTTTTTTTTTTTTTTATTGATTGGAGCCCACCTACCAAGCCCAAATTGGTTTGCTATCTCCTTTCACGGTGTCTCCTAAGAGCCCATTGCCACGCTCCATGCTCTACCAGACAAAGCATCATTGTGAAGGGTATGCTGCTTTACCAAACCTTCACATTTGTTTTGTGAATGTACCAATGTTCTAATCTTCTGCAAAACCAGCAGGAGACCTCTCGCATGACTTGAAGCTGTTCTCGATGTGGAGAGTCTTTGTGCTATCTGAAGCATGTCTGTTTTAGTGCCATATCATGTTTTCTGTGACATTTACAGTAGCCATCAGCTGCCAGACTGTTAATTCATGTCTATAAATGTATAGGCACATGAGCATGCATGCACACATACATTTTATGGATGTCCCCATTTTCTGGCTTCCTAGCTAAGGCAGAACTGAGCATTTAATGCAGGAGAGCAGCTTCTTCCTCGCCAAGAAATACCTTGCATCTATACAAAATCCTATCTGAGCATAGTCTGGATTTTCTTGGGAAATCCTCAYATATATGCTTTAATTAATGAAGCATTTTAAAATGTGCATTTACAAAATGTGCCTTTGCAGAAATTTTACAGTCATTTGTCTTTTTTTTTTTTTTCTTGGATGATCTATACTCAACTGTTCATAATTCATGCTTGTTGTCTCTTTAGGAAAGTTTAAGATATTTTTGAAAGCATCCTTAAAATCCCTCCTGTGCTCCTAATAGGACTGTCACGCAGCACCAAGTCTAACCACTCTGCAAACAAATCCATGCAAACCCAACCAGCCCACGGTTCAACCACCCTGCAGCCAAATCCTACCAAATGCAGCCGCCCAACAGGCGACCTTCCTCATGCACCAGGCATCTGGAGGAGGATGCTTGGTCTTGAGAAGATACAGGGATAAAATGTCAGAAAAGAGAGAAGCTAGAACTACTCTTCCTTCTGGCGAGTTCAGTCAGTCTTTATTATCTTCCTTACAGTGTCAATCCTCATTCTCCATTACAGTTGTCATCCTTATTGCTGAGCTCTGCTCCCAAGAGTCTGTGTATCTGGTATCACATAATCCATTTTTTTTAACACTTTTTCTTTTTTTTGGGGGGGGGGAGGGATGTGCCCATCTTGCTAATGTTCTCCATCTCTGCAGTCTCATGATTTCTAATGTTGATGACATATTAAAAGCTTCTTTCCCAAAACCGCTCCCCTACATCAGACAGTGGGTGAGAATTTCTTCTTTCTCTGGTGTTCCTGGAATATACTGTGATTTTCTTTGAGTCCCATAACATTTCTTAACAGCTTTCTCACTATAACCTTTAATGCCTTTCAGTGCATCATATTTCCCTCTATATCTGTTCTTTTATCTGACCAGATTGTCCCCTCTGCGACATAAGCCTTTAGCATTGTATTTGAGCAAAAAGACATAAAAGAAAGGGTAGGAAATAACATTCAAAAACATGAGGGTCTGCATTTTTTTTTAATGTATTCTAAAATAATTTCTTATGGCAAAGTGCATTTTTATGAAATGTAGAGAAATAAGATTTGAGTATTGAGCATAATTTGTAACATGACACAATTTAAAGTATTTACTCGAAGCCTGGAGGTAAGAAAATCAGGTTGAATCTAATCAGGTTGAGAATCAGTTTAATAAGCATATTTGACACTTTTTTTTTCTCCCTAAATATGTTATCATGGAACATGAGGATCTTAAGGCTTTTCTTATCTGACTTTCAGATTGATAATAATCAGAGACCAAACAATTCTTTGGCTTTTTTTGAAAATATGATTTAAATAGAAAACTATAAAGGCCCTAAAGCATCAAGTACTATGAAATCTGCCCTCAAAAGCAGTGTTTTTTTCTCCAAGACCGGCAAATTTCAGTTGTCAGGAAATAGATTAATCTCCTCATCTGAAATGCAGTATTGCTGTTTGTTAATGTCTCATGATACAGAAAAGTTGAAAATGTTATGCTAGTTCTAGAGAACATTTTGTGTTTTGGCAAAAAAAGGCACCTTCTTTGGCAAGGAATATTCTAAATATTGAAAAGCAGGGATTAATATGAATAATTGATCGCAAAAATGTCAGAATCAAAATAGTGTATTTTTTTTCTCATATTCCCCAGGAAAGTAAAAAATGCAAATATTACAGTATTAGACAATTTATGGCCTCAACTTTTCTGAAGAGCAATAAATAAATAAAATCTCAAGATCCAATAAATAGTTTAATACTTCGTATCACAGCCTCAAATGTATTTGTTTTTCTTTGAGGTTTGAAATATCTTTTTAACTATGATTTAAATAAAAATATGTTGCTAACCCTCAAGGTCAAACAGCTGTTTTATAGACTTAGTGTGAAAAAATAAAGAGTGTATTGCACATCCCAATAGAAGTCCAAAGTGAAAAGAATAAAATTGTTAGCTGATGTGTGTGAAGTTTACTTGAACGTCTTCTTGTCTTCCTTGGCAAAAACTCTTTTGTTAGAATGGACCTTCACAGTCCTCCCACTTTCCATGTGTGTTGCAGCTTTGGCCCTTTTTTTCTTGTGGAATTAGCTGCAGTAGTRAAGCTCAGCCTTGCAAACCTTATTGGCATTTAACAAGTACAGGTACAATTTAGGGTCTTGCAGTGTTTTTGTTGTTGTTGTTACAAATCATATAGCCCAACTGTTCAAAATCATTCTAGCCTTTACCGTATTACCTCAACCAGGAAATGATATTTGATAAAGTAAATAATATTTGCTTCCAAAGACTTCTCTTCAGGCATTTAATTCTCATAATACCCAACTTTCAGTGTGAAAGTATCAATTCAAATATGTGGCTTTTTTAATAAAATGACATCTGAAGCATACAGAAGAATCTGTTTTTGGAACAGCACTTGGGCTGCCTGGTGATAGATCAAACCAGTGATAGCACGCCTAATTTTCAGTAAGCTACTGAGCTACTGAAAGAAATCCTTGCTGCTGCAGCATGATGCTCAGCATGAGCTAATCATTTATCCTACTTCTTGACAGAGCAAATTATCCTACTCGGAGCTGTTGGCTGTTTTGAGAACCTGAGTTGATTCTTGCAGGGCTAATTTGGTCTCCCTTCCCTCCTCTCCACTCTCCGTCTAGACACAGAGACACCTCCAAACTTTGTAGCTTGAGAACCCCTCCTGTTTCTCTGCCTGTGTAATATGCTCCATTAGCCCTGAGCATCAGAAGCTGAATGAATTACAGGTTCATGCTCTGCTTTCTGAAGTTTCTTAAGCGTACAGATTCCCCAGGCTCATGTAGAAAGCAGGAGCTTCATCTTCTCTTGAGTCACGGTCTTTGTCCCACTGAGTCTGCAAGGTAAGATTCAGGTATTTTATCAGATCAATAATCTATGGATGAAACTCCTTCTAAAATGAGATGCAGTTCAAGAGAACAAGCATATTACCTGTATATTTTGTATATATTTTCCTAAATGAAGCCATGATGGAATGGATTCTGCAGGCCAGAACACCACATTCTCAGTAAAGGTCTGCATGCCTGACCCCTGCATTTGACCACCAGGATTAGCCCGCACGACTGATGTGTCTGATGACTCCCTGGCCAAGGGATCAAGCCTCATGTGCTGAGGCTGACAGAACACGCTCATGCTGCATGAGAGCTCCTGTAAATCCAGAGAATTCTCACGGATATTTCCAATAAGGTGCTYGGCCCATTTATCTCCTCTTGAGACAATCTCAAAGCAAAGCAGCTCCTACAACTTTCCTCTTTCAGCCTCTCCTGCTAAAAATCCACATAGCAACTCATTAGCAGAACTCCTTCTGTTTCCCCCCTTTCTTTCCCTTCACGTGCTGCAGGCTAATTGGAGGCACATAAAATGAATCAAGGAAAATCCTGGTTCTTCTCCAACGTATCAGTCTTGCAGCAGGGAATTGTGCGTATTGTCTCCTGCAATGTTTTATTGTCCCCCAGACCACGTTATCGAGAGGGCAATCTCACAAAAGGTTAATAGCATCACTAAGTTGTGACGCTTCTGCTCATCACTCTAAATCCAGTCATTTTACCAGTAGCGTGAGACATCTCTACTGAAGTTAATTGGGTGCTGCTTGCCACTGCCTTCAAACTCACCTCTGTAAATCGCAACTACTTGTAGCAGGCTGTCCCTGCTCTTAACTTTCATTTCACAACTGGGAGAAGTATGTGTGGATTGATATACTCCACTCTCCAGCCACACTCTTTGACATTTGCAATCCAATTATCACTCACTGTGGTTATACGTTCTGGCCATCTATCCCCCATTGTCATCCCATGTGTCACCACCTACTCTGTATACTGTCCTTGTGGGAAAAYGAGCAGTAAATTAGGGGCTTGTGTAAAGCCATTAAAGAGTTACTGTAACTCCATAAACCATGGAAGGGAATTGCTCTGTTTTATGCAGTTGYTGGTATCCCAAATTGGAATTGCTGCTCGATGTTTCTGCTTGTCCCCAGCTTACTGAACTCAAGCAAGTTAAGTATATGTTGAGGCCCTAGTGACCATACACTAAGAGCATGAACCCTAAGGGTTGTGGATGATAAGATCTTGATACTACCGTTTCAATGAAATATCCCCTTTCAGCAGGTGGGAGGCATCCTGCTCTGGCTCTAATTAAATTTCACTGACCATTTGCACAGCAGCAAATGCYATCCTGTGGTTGCAAAACTCACATATATGTAAAGAATGACAGTGCAGAAGAGTAAAAGGGATACAAATACTGCAGGAATGGAGTGCCACTTTTTTATTATTCATGTACTTTAAGATCCCTCGGCAGGTCTCCAGGCACTGTAGAATTAATTATAATAGCATTAATTGATTAATTAATATTAACAACCCAAACTTTTTTATTCAGTTCTGAATRTTACTCAGAAAAAAATCACTTTTCTGGCCAAGAAATTTCTTTGCAACACATTTGGAGTGTTAAAACTTTGGGATGATATTTCCTGTTCTATTTTAACCCTCACAATGACCTTGATGACCTATACACATGTATGTCAGCAGTATAGTCTCCAGACATCCTGAAATKTATTTAGATATTTTGCTATTTGCAGATTCGTTGGCTATATGTGCAGGAGAGTGAACCTACAGGAAATACCATGTTAAAGCACAGAATTAAGTCTGGAATCAAGGAAAAACAACCAAACAACTTTTCCCCAGCAACACAGTCAGTGCCTACCTAGCAGTCCCTGATGTGGTTTAGGATTCCCTGGCTATTGAGGTGTTTGTGAAGGTTTGTGGAAGTTCAGTAAAGAGAACGCCAAAAAGAGAATGAAGTGACTACACAAAAAAAAATGAGATTACAGGGAACCAGAACCTGAAATGTATGCACAGCCACATCAACCTCCCCTAGGAAAGAAAGAAAAGTGTTGCTTCTTCAGATGAAACTTGAAAAAAGAAGCAAAAAGGGATTGACACTCCTTAACCTGTATCACTAGAACTGTTAACTGAATCTCAGCCTAAGATCTTTTGTACTGGTCATACTATTTGCCCTTGTTTCCCAGGCTGAATGTTTAAAACTTGGTAGAAGTAGAAAGGTAGATCATGAATATGAATTTTGCTTCCAAAACCAGAATCTGATTTTTTTTTCCCCATTCTTCCATGCTGTGCAGATTCTCCACCAGCTGATAAAACTGACCCTTATGTCAGTGTAAGCTGGATAGTAGATATTTATAGGCTACTTAGAATTAAAGCTAAGTAGAGATTGAGATAATAAGGCATGTCTGTGTTGCCTATTAGATGAAACTGTGATTAATTGCGGCCCAATTAATGCTTATTATCTATCTAAAATTAATTTGTCACAGAAAGTAATGAAGTAGACATCAAGAAGACAATATAGACTTTTTATTGCTAAAATCAAAGCAATTATTGATTTGGTTTACTTTAACATTGGTCTGACAAAAAACAGAATGATACTGTCAGTCAAAAACTGCCTTGGGAATAGCCCTGACAAACCCTCTTCTTACTCATGTATATCTCCTTTACCTCATTTTACTTATCTTACATATATTTTTTTGAGCATTTTATAGTGCTTTGTGTAATATAGTCTTCATTCGACTACAAAAATCACTTTGTTCAAACACGTAGAAGTAATTGCTATCATTTTATATCATCTACCTTGATTAAAATTTCACTGTGCTCTTTGTTACTAACAAAAAGCAACTTCTACCAAATAACTCAAATATCACCAAAAAATGTCATGTCTTTATTTCTCCTCTTAGGTTAATGGACAAGGTCATTATACGCTTTCTTTTTTAAAAAAAAAAAAAAAAACGCAGAAATTTCTTAGACCTAAAATGTCTTTATTGCCTTTTTCAAATTTAAAATATCTCCATAGGATCAAAAATTGGRTACAAACTATAGCACTAAAGATCTGGTTTTATGTGTACTTTCTCCCTGGCTGGAAAATCCATTTTTCATTAATCAGGTTTTTAACTGATCAATTTTATTTTGAACATAAAACTTTAGAAGCTTCATTTTTTATTCTGAAAAAAAAATTAAATTGCATTTAAATGTCAGCGACTGATCATCAGACTATCAGCTATAAAACTATCTTTGAGATGATTTCATAGGATTTTCCCAGCATGTGTGCATGATCGCTGTGTGGATGAGAACATTCATTATTTTCGGTACATTGTGAGAAAACAGAGAAAGATGGAAATTGGTTTTCAGCAATTATTAATGGGATACAAAGTCTTTTATCTAGAGATCACGCTTCTGGCTTTCCTTACTTTGGTATTGATCAAAGGCCTATTGATAAGTGATGGATTCTTTTTATTTCCTTTTTTTTTGACTAAATTATCATCTGTTGGAGAATAGCAGGACTCATCAGCAAATCTATAGTTAAACAGTTCATCCTTTTCAATGGCAAAAATATCTTAAAAAATCACCCCTCATTTCTTGTCGTCTGTCCCCCGCCACCCAAGGCCTACTGGTCGCCACCTGCTTTTTGGGGGGGGTTGTTTTGTTTCGGCAGTTCGTTTTTAACCCTGGTTATTTCAGCAATCCCGTTTGTGGCACAGATGCACTAACAATTTATTGGCAAGGTTAAAGAGGTTGCAAGCTGATGGCAGCRGAAGAGCGAGCGGCTAAAGGAGGCGATGGAGAGAGGGATGGTGGACGCTCCTTGATCTGCCTTTCTGCCAGTGACAGCCTGTGCCGTCCTCCCTTTGCTGGTTAAAGGCAAAAAATACCCCAAACAACCCCAAAAAACACTCATYTCTATTCTAACCTGTCATCACGAACTTCCTGTTTATGTGTTATCTCTGTTTTTTTATATTTAGCTCTGATTCATGTAGCAGCTTAGAATTTGGCTACATCGTAYGTGTAAATTAAGAACCATAAGTGTGTCTTTCATCTCATTGATGGCCAAATACATATAATAATCTACTAAATAGTATCAGTATTGTTTCAAAACTCATCATCACAGAGCCTCACTTAAGTGTTTCATCCATCATTGGAAGGCACTGGTCGTCACCATGACAAAAAATGTTTGAAATTAAATGTTAACATTACTGTTTAGGAAAGAAGAATATACAAACTGATATAGCTGCAGATCCTAGTGAAGACATAGAGGACAATTTGTTTTGCTGATTGATTAATTAATTTTACAATGAGTAGCACTATAGCTTGATTAAATTTTGGCAATATTTCAGCTTGTATTTTAAGCATAGCCTTTCTGCAGATAGTTATAAAATGAATTATTAATATTAGTTGTAAGACAGCTTCTTGGAACCACTGATAAAATCATGTGTCTCTATTAATGGCAAAAGTAGTTTTCTCGCTAGTACATGATTAGACATATTAGCTGTTCTACTGTGAAAAATAAGGAGAAATATTGATGTGTAGCAGCCTTCATAATTTTAAGGAAATTTTGAAGCCGTTTAGTTCATTTTTACATGGAAGATTAAAATCAAGTGAGGTTTTTGGACAGAAAATGAGGGATGGTGGAGTATTTGAGAAAAGGGCAGTATGGCGAGCGTAGAAGCTGCTGTGTAACTCTTCTGAGAAAAAGACTTCAGCAGATGTCTTACTGAGAATTTCTGTATTTCCTGAGCATCCAGATAAGATTTTTGAAGAAGGGTATTATCTGTGAAGGTAGATCTGGGGTAGATTAATGTCTCCATATCAATATTTGATAACAAGTGTTTCTCATCCTGAGAAAAAGAGAAATCCACAAATGGCTGACGTAGATGTTCCAGTATGAATAGAATTTCAATCAACATAAAGATTACAGCTAACTTTAAGCTGCTAAATATCKTCATTTGCAAGCTTTACATTATTTAAAGCTACCTGAAGTGAAATATTCTCAAAGAATTGACTACTCATGTTCTATTCACGAAACTCTCTAATTCTAATCTTCATTATCAGCGGGAGCTAAAAACCTTCTTCAAAGTTTCCTATGAAGATCAATGCACAACTTTTATCTTCTTTCTTTCTCAGAGGCTATGAGGGTAGTTACACTTCTTAGTAGTAGGATGTTCCTGAAGGGTTGTCATATGCCTATGAAGAACGGTTCTTAAGTACTCCCTTCCTAGTCTTTAGCTTATTTGTAGCGCATCAGTTTGAGGCTGGTTGAGCMTTCATGGGTTCAGATATTATCGGGGGAGGATTTTGGAGTGAATTCTGCTGCTTTCCAGCTACCTGTCCTTATTTGCTGGGGTAGCAAGCTTCATCACTGTAGCCTCTTGAACAAAGTAATGAAGAAGGTAGATTGTACAGATTAATTAGTCGTTATGGGCATAGGATCTTTCTGGTTGTTATTTGGAGGCTGAGATCAGTATTCCTACCATGGATAATCTCAATTTCCAAACCTTTGGTTGCAAACTTTGCAAGCTGCCTAGTGGGGGATCATACGTGTGGCGTTTCAAAAAGGAACCAAAAGTTCCTACCTCTCTTCAGGTGGTGTTACAAGCTAGGAAATGAGAAAAAGTCCTTGCTGAGCATGGCCTTTTCTCGTGAGACTGGTGTCTGCTGAATCGTTATGGGCAATGCACGACCTGTATGCAGTACAGGTGAAGAGATCTGTCCTTAATGCTAATTGTAGAAGTAGGAGATACACTTGCTCTTCAGGGAAGTGATTTGCTCCGACTCACTCACAAATAAAATTATATGAACTTGATATTCCTGAGGGCCATAGTTCTCTTTCAAGATGGTAAAAGGAAGAGGAAGATGTTATTCCGAGACTGCCTAAAGGGGCTTCTTTGGACGTGTAACAGACTGCTCTGTTCTCATGGGATTTTAATGGAGTAATGCTTGGTTCAGCACTTATCTTAGCACTTACCAATTCAAAAATGCTATAAATGCAGCCTAACACACAAAGCTCACCCATATCTCCAAGCTGTAACAAACTTCCTAGGCAGTGCCCAGAATTACTGATTTTCTTTCATCTACTGTCAAGAGCTGTGTAAATTCTTCCTTTTACTGCAACTGAAGCTAAAATATAAGTCTACATTTCTTTTCAGAGTTTACAAATCTTCCTTATTTTTAAAAATTATACAGCAGCTCATAAAATAATGTATGACAAAGAAAAATGAAAGGCTTTTTTTTTCTCTCTCTCTCTTTTGCTTGTTTATTTGTTTGTTAAGAAATAAGGAAAGACAGACCATTTTGATGTGATTTGCACTCTTTTTTACAAGAATCCTTTAAGTAGTTTGTCTTTTGGGACAACAACAAAAAAATCTAATGTGAATAACTGAAGTAAACAGCTGCCCACTTCTCTTCCAAAGTCACCAAAGAAAAGCTTAAAAACTGCTCGTTTGCTACAGCTAAATGAGTAGTTGTCAAGTGTCTTGTATTATTTTTATTTGTTTTTCTCTCCTACAAACACAGTGTCTCTCTGAAGCAGGCATAGTAGTAATTCCCTGTTTGACTTTAAAGCTGCGCTCATCCTTCCAAGCGCTCGCCCTTGTGATCTCCATTTCTCCTGCTCGGGCTGTTCTCACAGGCTCCTACAGTGGGTATTTCAGCTCATTTGCAGATTGGGAGAAGAAACAAACCCATTAGTCACTAGCAGCAGGGRTATGTCGCAGCTCGCACAGCCCCTTTCATCGTCTTTCTGTCTCCAGTAGCTCAACCAGATTCTCCTTTCTAATATTTTCCAAAGCAAAATGGGCATTTTGAGCAGGGGGGAAGGGATAGATTGTTCTTTTTTACCTGAAATCCTCATTACACGTGCTTTCTAGATGAGACATGAGCATAATCTCAGCGCAGTCTTTCTGCATTAAGTAGTATCACACAAATGAAAATAAACCATCAGAGATGACATTTTGAGTGTCTTTGCAATGCTAATGGCAGTCAGGTGGCAGTTCTTAACCTAGAAACAGAGGAGACCGAGGACTTCTTCCCGCTAAAGAGCAATGCAGAAGGAGTTTCTGATTCTTCTCRAGGCTCCATGACTCACATTAAGCACCTGCTGATTGTCTTGTTGTACTTGTTAAAGTGAAATCCCTGCTAGCGACTCTCTCYAGCTGAGTTAATAATTAGCTTGGGAAGTCATGAGCTTTTGTTAATGAGACTCAATATTGTACTTCTAATTCAGGAAAGTGGTTCACACAATTGCATTTGTACTCTGACAAAATTCAACAGCTAATCCTTCTTCAGTTAAGTGTCATAGTCCAATCCATAGGAGTGACTGGGGCAAGATAAAAGTATTTATATCTCCAGGGCTGAGGCTTTCTGGACAGCCAGTATGTGTTAGCTGATATTTTGGCAGGAGAGATGCCTCTGTACCTTCTCCATGGTTAGAAAAAGAAGATTCTACATTTACCATTCCTACTTCTTTATATTAGCAGCTGATGTTGATCTTCATTCATTCTATCTCTATGWGAGGAAGAACTTCCTTCCTGTGAGGGTGCCAGAGCCCTGGAACAGGCTGCCCAGGGAGGTTGTGGAGTCTCCTTCTCTGGAGATCTTCCAAACCCGCCTGGCTGCCACCCTGTGCCCCGTGCTCTGGGTGTCCCTGCTKGAGCAGGGGGTTGGACTAGATGGTCTCTAGAGGTCCCTTCCAATCTCAGCCATCCCGTGCTTCTGTGTTTCTGTGATCTTAGTTTTCACAGTGAAGGTCCGCTGCTATGAAATTGTAATTGACCTGTGAACTTGAACATAAATATGAATTTGAAAAAAAAAATCTCTCAGTCCTGATTTCCTGCAAAGACATTTCATCTAATGATAAGGTCTACAGAGCAACCCAACTTGAATGGATCATGGAAGAGATGGGAATTACCATAGCTGGATTTTAAAAGTTCTGTCATTACACAGAAATTGCTGGGCCCGCAAGAAGGAGAAAGCTTTGTGTATGTGTGTGTGTGTTTTTCTCCAAAAATGTATATCTAATGWGTTGCGTAATTATGCAAAATTGATTCAAAATATTTTGTTTTAAAAGTTATTGTAAGTTGGAGGGAATTTCAGGCTATCTTGCCCATGCTGTTCCAGACAGCTAAAGGGAGCATTGTAAGAAGGCATGTGTGATTATTGTTACTCCAGCAAAGAAATTTCCAGATAACCAATACTGGCCACTGTATTGGCTACTATGATTTAATAAAGTCATAAATATTAAAATACAAAAATATGGACGGAAATGATACCTGGAGTACAGTACTTCCCCTCCAGGGGCGTAAAGTTTTAGGCTGCATGGGACTGGCTGACATGGGGACTTTCGTGTCCTCTCAGCTGATGAGTTGATGGCTCTTGCTACAACCATCACTGTTTCCCATTATCTGTTGGAAAAAAGCTGTCTGTTCAACYTTCCTGTTAATGCTTCCTGCAAATTTGGGCTCGCACAGATAAACAAGTATGTACCCGTGTTTGCCCCCGCAACAGCACCTCGCTCACGAGTTCCCCACGAGCCAAAGGGAACACGGGGCTGTGCGTTGGGAAGGGAGGAGGCTGCCGGCCTCCGTAAGCAGCCTCAGGCTTCCTGTCAGTCACTTGGCTATTTATATCCCTTTTTTTGTTTTCAGATAATTTATTATTATTGCTATTATTTGTGGGATTTTTCTTCACTTTTTCTTTTTTTTTATTTTTTGATAGATCATTGCTAAAAGCTTGGGAAGTGTCTTTTTTAGCAGTTGAGTCATACTATATTTATCAGATACCAGTTTTCTCTCTCTGCATCAGTATTAACTCCTCCAAAAAAAGTTCTGCTGGTATTTTGGACCATCATTTAAGAGTTTGGTTTCTGTGCACTACCAACTTTCAAAACTTCCTGGATTATTTTAACTGCAGTGTCAGGAGAAGTGCTATAAGTGATTTTATCCTGTGCCCTTGTTGAAGACTCGGCCAATTTGGCAGTGACAGGACAAGAAAAGAGGTGCCCGTGCCCCATCACGAGGTGCGACCCCGATGGGGACACACGGGCAACCAGTTGACACTTTCAGGATGGAGAGGCCCTAAGCAGATCATGGGCAGAAGAGCTCTCTGCTTGAGTTACAGGCTGATTTGGGGAATATTACACTGTGTGTATAGCAGGTTTAAATGGTGTAAGGCTCTAAGGCTGTCAGTCCTGCCCTTCCCACTGTAGCCATTTTTTTGGTTAGGAACAGGAAAGGGAAATTATTCTCTTAAAAAATGTTTCTTTGTCTGTTTTATGCAGATCTCAAGGTTACCCTAAGTGTAGGTTCTTATTGCAGGGAGGGCACAGTGGTAAGGGACAGGGATCCCAGGAAATTTTAGATTTTCCTGGGATTGTACCTCAGGATTGGAAGCTTTGTACAGAAACATAGGAACAGTTCAGGGTAAATAAAGCATTGGGCAATTAACTAGCAAAGCAATCAATGTGTAATGGCCAGCACGGGCCAGGCAAGTGTATGTGGTGTCTTGGCTCACCATCATCTAAAATTGCTATTGGGGGAGTTGGAGTGTTAGCTGAAAGTGAAATTGGAGCTTCTTTCCTGCAAACAGAAGTAATTTGCTGCCCTATTTCTCTTTGTTTAAAAAATACTATGGGGAGATTGAATGAGAAGCTTGAAACATATTGACTGTGATTTGGAAGGCATATTTTTGAATCTCTAGAGTGCTTGTTGATCTTGGATCATCTCATTTCCGCACTGCTTCAAAATGAAAATTAGCAGTAATTCTGTTTAAGTTTCAGCTAAATTAGTAATAAACTTTTGTCTCTATGGTTTTATTTGTTATATATTTCTATCAGTCCAACGTGCTCTTTAAACACTGCAGCAGAAATTTTTACTGCTTACCTCCCTGGACCCCTTGCAACTGTACAAAGCAGGTTTGGGATTAATAAGCTGTCRAAGTCTGAGTAATGAATAAAAAATAATGACAGAAATCCTTTCATTGTTTGAGAAATTCCAAGTAGTTAATGGAAAAAAATGGCATTCTTTCACAATTTAAGAAAAAAGCAATTCTTTCAGAAACAGCGCATGACTGAAGAAACTTTCAAAAAAACAAGGATTCTGCCCAATGGGTTAATTCCAGTTCATTCCTTTGAATTAATATGTTACAAAACCATATGAGCTAATGGGATTTTATACTTTGAGAAATAGGTTTCTGTTCCACAGGTTACAGGTTCAAAGTTCATCCTGAAAGTAATAAGTCTTCCTGATTTCRTAATTTGCTGTTGTGAGCATTTAGGTTATGTCATGCTTATAAGTACTATACCTTAAGTAGAAAACTTTGTAATGCACAGATCAGGTTTGGGGAGGGAAGGGTGTTTCCTTACATGTTRTTCTGCTGACTTAGGAAATTCCATTTGTCTGTATGCAATAATTCCTCTCTTGCTGTTGGTTTTCAGGTAACCGTCTCGGATGGGGGCACATCTCCCAAGCAGTCCTCAGTCTGGGTGGTGGTCCAGGTTCTGGATGAGAATGACAACAAGCCTCAGTTTCCAGAGAAGGTCTATCAGATCAAGCTGCCAGAGAGAGATCGTAAGAAGCGAGGGGAGCCTATCTACAGGGCCTTTGCTTTCGACAAAGACGAAGGCCCTAATGCGGAAATCTCATACAGCATCGTGGATGGGAATGATGATGGGAAGTTCTTTATTGATCCCAAAACTGGGATGGTTTCTTCCAGAAAACAATTTACGGCAGGGAGTTATGATATCTTAACAGTAAGTGCTCTTTCATCAACATACTAACACATTATTTGAGTATTGTTTTTTTATAAAAGACTTACCTCGCTTTATGGTGATATATCTCTGTGTTTAATATATCACTGCCTGTAAGATGTGAATGTGCTAAGAAATTTAGCATTCGCAGATAACTATAGCTAAAAATTGATTCTGCTAGGGATTTCATGCCACTGCACATAATGAATTATCCTCAGGCTGTTTAGAGAGCCAACTTGTGAATTGTTGGCATCTCCTTGTATGCACAAAAATGAAGACCAAGAGTTTGCTTGCTCACAAATTGTGTATCATATTTAACAAGTACAGAAACAAAAGGACATTGACCTTTTTGTGGATATGTGTGGATATAGTCCACACTTACTCTGTCCAAGTTAATGGTCTTCAGAGAGGAGGCGTTCTATATGGTGAATATATGGCCTTCTACTGCATTAAAGGGTTTAAGTATTACAATGATTTCAGTTTAAAAAAAAATCAAAATACTGCCAGAACTCAATCCATACAGACGACGTTAAAGAAGGAAAAGAGAAAAGACGGTGGTTTTGACAAGAGAAAATATTGGACTTGAATTTGCACTCTTCATATATAGCAGTAAGCCAAAAAATGTGTTGGTTAGGGAGTTGATGAGAAGTATAGGAGATGAAAATCTAACAGAGTTCCAGGGTGTGGAACATTCACTTAGTGAATGAAGAGATGTCATCTGCAGAAATGGATCTCTGCTGGGATACCTTCATAAAGCTGAAAATGGGGATGGGAAAACAAATGTCAAAATACAGAGASGGAGCTTGCACTTGGAGCACACACCTCTCAGGGTGAGTGCCKTTCACTATGCAGAACTGCAGCTTGCTCCTGGGATCTGCCCCTTAGGATATTCCAACAGCTGAAAGTTTTCTAGCTTGAAGCTGCTCATCACAAACTCAGCATCTTTTGCCTAAGGGCCTGTCTGCCTTGAATGGAGGAGGGTAGCAAGTGTTAGCACCAAACCCACTTAACACATTTCCAGAGAAATAAATATATATGATATTTCAGGAAAATAATTCCCTTTTTTAACAGGCATAGTAACAGCATTTCCATACACAAGTGATCCTGTATAGTCAGGGACATTTCCTTTAGTATTTAAAGGAAAATCTTCCGTAGTTTGTGTTATTCACCAGTGCACCATTCTGTAACCTACATTTTTCCTTATCCTCAGTTATTTTTCACTTTTCATCTTGTCTTTTCTATGCTAAAACCTTAAAGCATTCCAGGCAAATATAAAATCTGTCCATGTCTTCACAGTACTTTGCAATTTAAAGAATTGGCACCAAGCTGGACACCTCTAATGAACACCACTGAGAAGAGAAAACAATGAAAATAAATGTGGTGAAATTGAAAATTATATTTATTTTGAAAAATGAGGGAAATAATCTGAAACTTATTCAACCCAATTAAAGATTGTGAAGATAGTAATATGAGGAATACCAATGCAACTGGTATTCTGCAATACAAATACCATTTAAAAACAGTCAAACGTGGTCTGGGTGAGCATATATCTTGACATCCAGATGTCAAGACATCTTGACATGACATCCAGATGTAGCGGGTGTAGAGTATCATAGAGTTCCCACCCTTTTCGCATAGGAGACTCTTTGAAAGGTGTAATCTAAGAGGGAAGTCTTTTCTGAAGAAGTAAGATTATGTACGAAGTACTTGAATTGCATCTCCCAGGGCCTCACATCAGCATTTCTAAATCAAAATAGTTCTGTCTGGTGTCTTTTCGATGAAGAATCAAAGTATAATGCAACAAAAAAAAAAAAAAGAAGAGAGAAGTAAGTGTTTCTCGTCCTACTTTTTAGAGCATATTTTGCATAAAGGATTAAAGAGGCCATTTTCCAAGCATTTTCCATATTTTCTCTTTTCTTGAGAAATAGGTCTAAATGACAAACTCTTGTGCGCAGTCTGAGTCCTGTTTTCTTTGTACCCCCCAGATAAAAGCAGTAGACAACGGCCGACCTCAGAAGTCCTCGACTGCACGTCTCCATATCGAGTGGATCAAAAAGCCTGCGCCCTCGCCAGTGCCCCTCACTTTCGATGAACCCTTTTACAACTTCACCGTCATGGAAAGTGATAAAGTGACAGAAATCGTTGGGGTGGTGTCTGTGCAACCTTCTAACATTCCCCTGTGGTTCGATATAGTCGGTAAGTTGGGAGCCAGGAACGTAGGGAAGAAGCTTTAGAAGCAAAACATGAGGATGTGTGGTTTTGAGAGCGAGAAAACTAACAGTCAGCTGGCCCTGAATTAAAAGCACTTTTGTAATGCTGAAAAGGCTATTTTAATGCAGCAATAATAAAAATAATATTCCTGCTTTTGTTATGATTCCTTAGCTAAGCTGAAAAAAAAAGCGCTGTATGGCTGAATTGTTTTTTTTCATAGTATGTTATTTACTGCAATTTTAATGTTGTCTGTCATTTAAATTCTATTGTCATACTTTGCTAATCTCATTCCTAAATGTATTTATGGTACTTAGACTTGCTGTCCCTCATTTCTCTCTTTCTTCACCTTTTTTTCTGCATTCTGTTCTTTTTTTTCTGCTTCCGACTGCCCTGCTTCAAGGTGGCAAGCATGCTCGAGAGATGTTCTATATTCTACAGACAGCTTGTGGGCAGAACTGTTCAACAGAAGGTACCCTTAGTGCAAACACATTTGCTAAAATACAACTATCCAGGCTGCCTTTTATTTTTGCAAGTTCTTTGAGACAATTTATATTACATCTTCATAAGTGCCTGTGACAGGATGCAATGCGACACATGGATGTGCTACGTTTCTTTCTATGACAGCTTTTAGCATATTTGTGTCCAATTATTATCATTTTATTCACGGATTTTCCACAGTTTATCGCAAATAATTAATTCAAACTTTTCACAGTCCAGCACCATCCATTTAAATGTGAAACAGAATGGAATGCATCAACATATGGGTTACAAATGGAGCCACAAAAGTTCATCTTGAATGCAAACTGAAAAAGAGAAATGTGTTCTGATGTGAGATTTCAACCACAAAATTGGCTTACATATAATTACTTTGGAATATAGGGAGGGAGAAGTCCGTATACTTAGAAGGGGAGAAGTCATAGGGGTTGCAGTGTTAAAGTCATAGGGCAAGGAAGTGAGGGATGTAGCTGCTGGAAGGACAGCAAGTAGAAGGAATCACTTGCCTGCAGAGAAACAGGAATCGGTATTCCTAAGTGGTGCTTTCCTGCTTCTGTGGCTGATGCAGTTAGATCATTTAAAATAACTCTTTAACATCTCCAAAATGAGATTTTCCCCAACATTACAATGACTCTGCAAAGTTATTGTGCTGCTTGGTATTTGTAGGTACTTGCACGCAATGTTTGTATATCTTCAGATGTAAAACATTGTGTCTGCACAAAGTGGTGTTATTTAAATAATGGGTTATAAAGCAAATACTGTATGAAAGATTAAAGAAGCAAAAAGCCATCGCCACAGACTTAGTGAAAATGATGCATCAGCAGTCTGTATTTACAGAGACGGAGCTCTGCTTCCATTTCATCATAGCTATTTCCAGATGAGTTTAGCCAACAGGAAGGAGAAGGACCACAGAGTGGGTCAGCCATGGTTATTTTCATCCACCTTTTATTGTCAGTTTGTGCAGATGAAAGACAGAAGCATCTGTATTTKCTCTTTGAATTTGTAGCACGGTTTCTGAAATGCCAACCGCATTAAAACTAAACCCAAAGCTATCACCATGTTCAGGGGTTCGTGCTCACCCCTGGGGAAGAACAGCAGATGTTTCCTACTGTCTTCTTTTCCATTCCCATGATCGTTTCAGTATGCTACATGCAATTTATTAGCTAATGTTTACATTCTCTATGTCTTGCTGACTGACCTTAGCTTTTCTCCCAGGAGAAATCCTACCTTATTGATTTTATTGTCACATTCTTTCCCTTTTGAAAACTTTTGCTGGACTCTTCTGCCCCTCACAACCTCTCAGTGTATTCCTTAGTGAATACACCAACTCTCATTAAAATGTTGTGTGATAACAACTGAGAGAAGGCCCCAGCTCTTAGGCTGTGTTCTTTAACAATGTAAGAATCATCTGCAGTCTAGCAACACCTTATCATAATATTCCATTTTTGCATCCYGAACAGAGATGCTGGAGAGAAGATGATGAAGTTTAAGTCTTCARTTTGTCACTTCCTGTGGTCTTTATGGCTTCTAGACCTAGTTAGGGTCTAGAAGGGTTTTTACTTTTTAGAAATCCTATAAACTTCCCTATAGGATGTAGCTGCTGATGCTGCAGGGTGCTGAATCACTGCAGAAGGTCGTGGACATATTGCTTCCCTAGAATTAATGAGAAATCTGGGTCCCTGGAAGGTCTCGGAACATTGTAGGTTCATGGATGCTGACCCTGACTATCCAATTTGGTACCATTACCATATGAATGCTGTCATTAAATATAACTGCTTTTATTAAAAAACAGCAATAATAAAGAATACTTATTTCTGCAACAGGAATAGCCGGCAATCCCAGCCATGCACACAGTGTTGCTGTTCTAGGCACTCTGCACACATAATTGAAAGATAAAATTGACAGAAGCAGCTTATAGTGAGAGTATTTTCTGCTTAAAATATCTTTGCTGCCTTTAGTCAGTCAGTATCAAAAATACTTTTTTGTCCTGGTTCCTGGATATCATCATCTGGAAAGAGAAGCAATGATGATAATGTGTTGGAGGAACATTGATATTTAGTGCTAAAAAGTCCAATGAGAGACTTAAGATATTAGTAGAAACTGTAGTTGTTGGAGTTGTTGGAGTTGTAGTAGAAATTGTAGTACATGGAAGTGTAGAACATGGGAGTGTTGATGCAAGAGACGCATTCTGTCTTGCTGTAAGAGCTGGTCCTGCTCCATCTGCTGTTCTGTGGTTCTGAACCTCCATGTATGGCTCCCAGGAATGTCAACAAAATCCCTGAAGGCTTCTGTAGAGGCAGGGTTTAATACGGAGTTTGCAGATTGACCTTTACCTTTACGACCTTTTCAAACTAAATGGGCAATGGAATTCAAAGGGACCCTTTCTTCTATAATATGCCCTTTCTCCCACCTAAAAATGGGTAGAAGACGGACTAAAGTCAGGATATATAGGATTTTGTCTATCTAATTTCARCATCTAATTTGCAACTAGGTTAAATGCACCCTAGTGAAAGGTTTATATTCTTGAGCTAATCAGCTCCAGGAGAGGAAGGTGCCTTGTGGCCAGAGATCAGGTCTTCCCGGGCCAATTGCCTTCATTTAAAGACATCTTTCCTCCATAGACAGAGAGGGACAGGATATTTGCTTTTTTTGTGCAATTGGGAATGGTTGAGATGTCATATCTGATTTCTCTTTTCAGAATGCATTCAACGTCCTCCTCAGTTCATGCAGATCTCACAATGTGAAAGACATGAACAGAGGTTGTTTCAATTCTGTTAAATTTATTCAATCATTTATGAGGAACTAGTTTTCAATGGAAGCTCCAAAATAAGTCAGAGATCTTTATTTCTCCCAGGGAAATTGAGCCCTATGTGACTCTTTCTTCCTTTGTTTTAGGGGTGGGAATGATGAGGTRCATCATTATGTTGACCACAGAAGCTAAGCTGCATGGTGCTAGTGTTTGCTTAAGTAGCATGTTGCACAACACCTCTCATTCTCCAAACTGGCTACCTGCTGTCTTTATTTCTTCCTCTAACCTACACCTTTAAAAGCACAGCTAAACTTTAAAAGTACACTAGAAACTTTTCTATCAAGGGTGGTTTAAGTGACAATGATTTTAAGATCTATTAATTCTAATTAATTGTCCATATAATTCACAGTAYTGCCAATTTTCATTTATGTTGAAAACATGTAGCTCCCTAGCCTCTTTTGAAATATCCTCTCTGAGAACTAGATAAAATAGCTTTTTTTTTTTTTTTTTTTTGCCAATACCTTCAGCTTCTTAGCAGCAAATCCAAGGCTTTGACTGTCCTTTTAAGAGTTTTATCCTTTTGCAAATTCAAAKTCTGTAGTATTCTTCCTAGCATGATAACAGAATATATCTTTGCATGTTGTTACTAATATTTATTATGTTATGTCTAATAGAATYCTGAAATTTAATCTGTATTTCTAGAGACAGTGTCTAGGTTTATTTCAAATCTTACAAAACAGAACAATGGGAGATTTGGGGTTTGCTTCTTTTCCTAAAAATACTAGAGGCATTTTAGATTCATCCTTGAAGCTCAGGGTCAGTTCTCTTTATGTATTTCCACATTATCCTCTGCTTTGAGCAATGCTAGCAATGCAGCAATTGGTCCAGTTATTGTCGTTATCTTCAGTTTTGTTAGTTTAGTTTGAGAGGGAAAAAAAAAGTCAAAATTCCTCCATTCCTAAGCAAATGTATTCAGTACTAGTCTTTAAATTAAATCATCTACTGCTTTTCTCTACTCCTCCGTCTTGGCACAGCAGTGCAAATGAGACGAGTTCTCACTGCATCCTGTCTTTCTTAAGTTTGAACATAAGCACATATGCTCTTTGCTATCTGCCAGTGAAGGAAGAGCTTTCCGAGGTTTTTGCCATGTTTGGTTTGGGGATATCCTCCAGAATTCAGTAGGATCTATTTTGGCATTTAAGACCCAACAAGTCTGGCCCTGCACGTCGTCAAACATTTCTCAGATCTATATTCAAGCCCACTTTTCTGGATCATTCCAGTGGAAAAGAGARGAAAAAGGTGCTCACACGGATAATTAGACTTATTTGCCTAGCAGTCCTCTAGGTTTGTTGGCATGTTTTCTTCTTAGGGAGCAAGTGATTTCATCCAGCAACATAATCCTGTCTTGAAATACATGAGAGCTGTTGATAGGAAACATAAAGAGGCTCAGGATCCTCTCRAAAAGGGATCTCACCTAAGAAGAGCGCCACAACAGGAAGAAAAAGAGGGTTTTTTTGCTTGCAACAAATACAAAATTCAAAATGGGAAGCGAACATGCTTGAAAATAAAAATTTTCCTAGAATTCAAAAGGATGACAGTTCTATCTGCATTGTATCCCGCTGTAGCCAAATTCTCCTATCGACATAGGAATCTCCTATGATGAGAATCTCCTATTCTCCTATCTGGAAATTACTTTTAGCAGTTCAGGAAGCTTTTCTTGGCTTATCCATTGCACCAAATATAATATAGGCTTACATAGAAAGCTCTAGAACATCGCTTGCATCTGTTCTGAAATAGACTAAGAGCACTAACCCTAAATCAGGAGCCTTTCTGAATTCAATAACATCACTGGAATTGGTCAGAGTTACGTTGGAGAGTATGCTGTAACTCCTTTAGAGAGTATAAAAAACGCGATCGTGGAAATTTACTTCTTCCGGGGTTTATGCAAGATATATAGCAGTCTCCAGAAACTAAGAGTGGAAATCATCTCACTTAACTTCAGATGTCCCAGGTGTAGTTATGAGTATCTAAGGTAGCTGTCTTTGGGAGTCCTAACTGTCAATTAAATTAAAAATGCACTTTCTGGTTGGCATTTATGTCATTCAAACATGAGATTTCTTCTTCTCCAAAGATGGCATTGCAAGTAGATTTGAATTTTTCATGAAAKCTCACTCTTATTATTTTGGCTTATTTTAAAGTCTATAGTCTTGACTGAGGATATACCAGCCTTGCCTCTCAACCTGCAATGATGCGACAGACAAGAGTYAATCCGCATTTCTCTTAAGTCATTCCATATTAGAAAGGTTTCTCAGGACAACCTGTCGAGCCAACTCACTTTGCTCAACGTGCCTTCTTTATCGCTGGTTTTCCCAGAGTCCTGTGTCACCATGTCTTATGTTCATATGAAATGTTTCTTTCCTAATGCAATTTCAAGCACATTAATAAATGAAGACAGCTTCTAGACATCTTGTATCTGAATGCAGGAATTTTACTAGGCAATAAAAAGGAAAGCACGTGCCATATGCTGGAAAATGGAAAAAGTAATAAAAAATCACATATAATAAAACTGAGCAGCTGGGAAAAAAGGTTGTCATTCTTAGCCCCCTTTCATCCTAAGATTATGATCAGCAGAAGTGCTAAATATCCGATAGTAACTCAGTGAAATGATATTACTGAAGCCTACRACGCTGCAAATAAATGAGTTTCAAAAAGATTTCAAGTTCCACAGCAGCATGTTTATGAAAACTGGCCTCAAGTACCCAAAAATCTGTGAAGTTGCCACCTCCCCAGCTCTCACCTCCTCCAGGCTCAGCCCTTAGTCCTCTACGTAGGCATCTTTTGGAAGGAAGCTGCTTCAAATGGTGTTCCCAGAAAAAAATCTAACTGCATGAGTTTCTAAAAGAAAATTTCTGTTTGTTTTTTTACTTAGCTTTATTCCGCCTTTCCCAGAAATTCTGTTGGATACTTCTCTGGGAGCTTTGTAATAGGCCATGCATATATTTAACACATCTATAAAGTTGATTACAATTTAGAGTTTATCCCTAATTCAGTAATTATGCTTCAGTGCTAAGTGTAATTTCAGAAGCGCTCATCATCTGAGTTGTTAGGAGGTTATAAAAAGGAGCTTTTTACGTCCAAACAACCTCCAGTACTCACAAGATGAGAAGAACCTAGATATCACAGGCAGGATGACAAGTTAGTCCCAGGAGCTGAACTGCTCGACTCCTTCCTCGTTGTCAGCAGCTGACTGTGGTCTGTTGAGATGACCAGACTGAATCATAAGTAAATGAAGACCATACTGCAGAAGAGAACATGAGCTCAAATCTCACAGCAAGATGCTCTCTGACAAGTCACGGTCTCTGAATTTGATGCAGTTTCTGCATTGTTCAGAAGAAAAAAAAATTGATGTGAAATAAAGTGCATTACAAATTTAGGATAGAGAGGGGTGGCTGGTGATSAAGATTTATTCTTTTTTGTCACTAGATTATCTTGGAAGATGTCTGTATCATATAAAAACTCAAACGTTGGGTTAAATTCCTGTTTCGAAGGAAGAATATCCAGCATTTCATGAAATTTCCCTCAAGTGGATATACTTGTGGTACACCATTTAATGGCCTAACAACACTGCACTAAGCCAATTGGGGAAAGACATTTAAAATATCTATCTTTAATTCTCCCATTATTTTACTTCTTGGAAGTTAAAAGACAGGCTTTCTGTGGAAGTGTATGCCACTTGATAGCATATAATTTTTTGATTGCTCATTAAGATGGCTATTAAGCATCTTGAAGTGCAGCCTTTCATTCTGTTTCTCATGGTTATCAGTCTGAAACATTCTCTTTGTACAGTGCACACTGTCCCAAGGCTAGCTGCATTTCAGCAGAGATTTTCTTCAGGAATTCTGAAACTCTTTTCTTCAAAGGAGGTTTTTTTCAGAGTTGGTTTTCATGGTGCAGCTTTTCCAGTAAAAAACATTAATTAGAACATTAGTTGGGAGATGGCATCTTTCTCTTCTTGACTAATTTAAAAAAAAAAAAATCAGAGCCTTTGACCAATGTCCATATACCTTGACAGTGCTTCAATGTCAAGGACAATTAAGAGTGGGTTTTTTTTTTTTTGTCAAACAAGTAGTGTTAAATATGTGAGACACTCATTTAAAACAGGGAGAATGATATGCAGGTTAGGTTTACAGAAAATGGTGCGGGAAGAATCAGTGTTTCCATCCACCATACATCACAGCAGATTCTAGGGCAGTGTTTTACTAGAGAAGTAAGGTTAGCTTCAGAGTCATATATACATATAGAGGATGGAAATCAGTTAGGTTCAGAGTTATATATACATATATATTTACTCAATGGAGAGGAGTCTGATGGACACAGTTCTTTTGGATCCCTTAACAAGCAGAGGGAGTTCACCAATTCTGCCATTCCTTTGCACAGATCACCTGGCTCCTTACTCCTCCTTCCCCTTTCTTCTCCTCCTCTCTCCAAGCTTAGGAATGACAAACCTTTTCTCTTCTGATTAAATGCATCGCTGCTTGCAAGAGAAATTCCCATTGTTGGTCAGCATCAAGGTACCAGAATTGGTGGTAGAAACTGGCCCCTTCATTTCTCTGCCCCCGTGCCTGAAGTGAGAGTYGTTTGGGGATAATACAGCAGCCATTCAGGAAAATTATTGCCCTAGAACTAAGTTGGTGGAATGGATATTTTTCTACCTGTGCATCTAATCCCCAAAGGTCTGAGCAGCTCCTATAAAAGTTTCATTAGCAGTGGGGGCTGAAAGCATTTTTCACTTTGCAGGACTGGGCCATTGGAGATTGTAGCCAGCGGAATTGTTTTGCTGTGTAATTAATACACCTTAAGAGATCTTTTGTCAGCAGTGCTGCGTTCCCCCCCTCCCTGTCCCCAGCGTCCAAACATTTCAGGCTGAACTCATAATAAATTCCACTTTAGAGTTGAGTGAGTAGAAGCAGCTTAGCAGCAGGGAGTGTGTGCTTTACTTCTGAACATAATGAGTGGTTTTAATTTATAAACTATAGCTGTGGCTGAGAAATCCTGTAACCCTTTAATCTCAAATTATTTATGACTTTCTCTTTTTAATAGATTTTTTTCCTTTTCCTTTTTCTTTTACCTGAGACCCAAGAGGATTTTTTTTTCTTTGCTGTATCATTCAGTATGTGACAGAAAAGGGAGGTATTAGTTTCAGAATAGTGCTTTGTGAGGGTTTTTTTTAATGGAAAGGAATTTATGATGTGTATCCTGTCAGATCTATTTAAATAATTCCTAAAAGACTAGTAGAATTTGACCTTTGCTGTCAGTAATTATCATTGTCCTTGAAATTAACATAACAAATCGCTATTTGCATTTTTTAAATTGATTATAATTGTCATTTTTAAAGACTCAGTTGACAGGCTTTGCACCCATGAGCATTGGTGAGGATTTCCTGAAAATAGAATTTGCAGAATCAAACCATCTTGAAATGATTTTTATGCAAAGAGATAAYTGTGCTTGTTCGTTACACAAACTACAAGGGCACACATCTTAAGGGCTTATAGTCATTTGATTCTTTTTATAGACTCAGTTATGGTTCACTTCTTAATATACTGCTGGATTTTTYTTTCAGTGCATTTTAATGATATCTGCTTTCCAATACACAAACTGTGCTTTGAAATACGAGTTGCCARCAAAGACGTATCAGTAGCTATACTGTGTATGCATAAGGCAGGCCATTAAGATGAATGCCAGTAAACAGCTATGCCCACTTTTAGATACATTTCGGATGGAAATTTTCCAGAGATGGCTAATTTAATTGTATTTTTGTGCAACAATTAGGAGGGAATTACGATAGTTCTTTCGACGCGGAGAAGGGAGTGGGCACTATTGTCATTGCAAAGCCCTTGGATGCAGAGCAGAGGTCAATATATAATATGACTGTGGAGGTCACCGATGGAACAAACATTGCCACGACTCAGGTAGAACATCACATTCCTTCTTTGGCAAGTTTTTCATTTGTTAGTGGAATGTATATGCTATAGAAATAATAATTTTGCCATTGAAATCAAACCTTGTCCTTTGAGACCGCTGTTAACTGGTACAGGGGCTGTTTTGYAGCCCTTTCCATCTGTTTGTAAAGAACTGGCTGTTGAATGTTTCAGAGTGCGATTTCTCCTTTTGTCCTCTTCTTGCTCACACCAAAGTAGTTCTYCTCCGTCCAGCTGAGCCAGGCCGTACCACGGGCCGCTAAGCTTATGTTTTGACAATCGTATCGCCAGTATAACGGTCCAAAATACAATAGCGATTCTGTGGTGTTGGAGAATATTATTATTGATTTTATTAAATGGAATTTATACTGCCCATCCTCCCCGGGCCCAAACGTGGAACACGATTGTWCAGAGAGGAAATTGTTCAGAGCGGAAACTTAAGATTCCAAGGATGTCTCCTTCATGTCACTGCGCGTGGCTACCCTGTCTGTTGGGGACACCAGCGAMGCCCGGCAACACAGGCAGGGTCAGTGACTCTGAGCAATTAAAAAGTCAGGTCAAATAAACGTGACGTGCAGGACAGCGCCAGCTGTGGCACTTCCTGGTCGGAGAGCTCCCCACAGAGAGCTTTGCCTTGTGTTGGTCACCTCCACGGGAGGTGGTTGGCAAAAACTGCTTGTTTTGCCCCAGTCTGCAGTTGGGACSTACGCAGGGTAAGTGCCCAGGGCCTCAGCGGGCCACGTGGCGCTGGGGAGACTCCAAGGGGCTAAGTCCTCAACACAAGGTGTTGAGTTGTGAGGTCTGGATTAGCTAGGGCCRGAACTGCTGCAGCCTGAGTGAAACTTGACGTGTAAGGGAAAATGCTCTCCACTTCCAAAAGCCTCTGTGCAGCCTCAAATTGCTGATTAAATCCAACCTATAGAGGAAATCAAAAAAAAAAAGGGGGGGGGAGGGTAGTGTGAGGGAATTCTGACAATTACAACACATAAAGAAAGCCTTACATTTATATATAAATATGTATAAATATGTATAAATATGCATAACTGCACACACGTGCACACAGATTTTTACAGTTTTACCTTGCCTTTACATTCATATGATTCAGATATAAATCTACGTTCACTGAATCACAACCTGGAAGTTCCTAAGGCACTGTTAAATCACTGGATCTTTTCTGAATCTGAATTCCAGTTTTTCACCAGCTCTAAAATCTCTAACTACTGCTATGCCCAATCTGCTACCTTGTCTTGGTTATCCACTCAAGATAAAACATCAGTTGGTAGAAAATTAGAGAATCTACTATTTTCCCAGTTAGTGCGTTTAAGTAATTAAGTGTTTCCCTGCTAAAAAAAACTCTTTTTTTTTTAACTTGATTATATCTGGTCTGTATTCCCTGTTATATCTTTCTCTGTTTGATTAAAGAGCTCCTTAAAAAGCAATATTTTCTCCCCAGGAAGGCACTTACTGGGAGTAATCAAATTGCCTTCAGTCTTCTGGTAGGTGAGCTAAGCAGACTGACCACTTTCGCTTCCCTTCCAGAGGGCATTTTTTTCAACTCTTGAGTAGTTTTGTGTTTGTTCTTTAAAATCTTGGCAACACTGTCAGTCCACATTTCAGAAGAGGGGACTTGAGTTCCTAGTATAGCATTTTTTTCTTGCAAACATTTCAGCTAAACAAATATTAAAAAAGCACAGAGGACTTTGATTTGCTCAACACAAATAATGTCTAGCCTCATGAAAATTATGTTTCCAGTACTTGCAGCTTACGATTTAATAAACTATTCCCTCTGCCAGTCAAACTGGCAGAGTTTGAAAAGTCAAAACTTTTTCTGATAAAAACCCTACATTTTTAATTAAAGCATATGGTAAAAGCATATTTGAATAAAGCTGTTGCCTTCTAAAAGCAGCCTAAGCATTCTTTGTAACAGTGATGTGACCTATTTAAAATGTAAGTCTTTCATTGAACATTCTAATAGTATATATATTAGTATATATATTTTTATATATATATCCTTGGATAATCAGCGATGGGGATAAACCCTTCTGTCCTCCTCTTCCTGCTCTCGCTGCAGATATCATTTGAAGATTTAATTGTGGCCAGAATAACATCTGAGAATGTGTTTCTCTAACTTTTCACAGCAGAGAGCTCAAGGATGATCATGGTCTCAAACTTTCCAGAGTGATGGCCTAGTTATTCCTACCTGTTACAAAATAGTTGTGTATTTTTAATTGTATTTTAGTGCTTTCCATGGCCGCATTCATATTCATTTCCTTTTAGAACAATACTAAAAAAGCAAACTGATACATTGAGTAAAATATGTCATAGGAAGTTTCAAAAAAAGCATTTACCAATGACCTTGTTCTGAGTTCTTGTAAAGTGATATTGTAAGTATTTTGCCTCATGTGCACAGTACCACCTGCAGTTTTAATTACAGCTGCAAAAATACCCCGATATGGTAGAAGTGGGAAGAAAGCAAAACTATAAAATCATCCACCTGTATAAAAATGAAATAATAGAAAGGCCCACAAAGTGCCTTGCTTTCCTTTGGAGCAGCTGATCTACATCATGCCAAATGGAGCCGTCTTTCTTCTTTATTCCACCACACCTGTTTTCCCTTTATCTTTCTTCTGGCCTTTTGTCTGTCACACAGTTGGAGGTGTAAAATACAATGTAAAATGCCAAAGATTTTTGCTTCAGTAATATGAGCACTAGCAAGGACTTGTATAAGTTTCCCCAGCAGCGCTGCTGCATGCCTGAAATTCTGATAAACCTTCACTTCCTCCATGCCTTAGTGCACACAGGCTTCCCTACTCATATAAATCCTATTGATTTAAAGATTACATCTGTTAGATTAGCAAAAAAAAAAAAAAAAAAAAAAGGCATTTTAAAACCAGCCTCATTAGTTTCATTAGGAACTGAAAGCCTCTTTGGGACAGGTGGGATCAGGAAGGGATGGCCCATTTGCAGTGTGAACGCAGCCTCCAGATGGGAACTGGGAGCAGAGCTGCCCTCACCCTGACACCCATGAGCCTCCCGCCAGCATTGGCCCAGCCAGGATGGCGGTGATGGGCAAGGGCAGAGCAGGGAATAGAAGATAAAATGTTGATTGGTTTGATTTATAGTGAAGACCGTGAAGCACCTGTCATGGCTGATTGACTTATGGGAAGGAGAAGTCAGGAATAAGCCAGTGAGGGCTTTTGTTTTGGCCTCTGACTTAACTCATCGTTGCTGAAGGTCACGTGGTAATTTAGGAAAGGCTGCGCTTTACGTTGGCTCTAAATCCCTGCGAGACGCAATTCCTGCAGCTGCCAGGCGAGCAGCGCGTGCAGAACCCTCTGCTCCTGCCTGCTGGCCACGACATCGTCCCGCGTGAGAAAGGTTCTTCTGGCCTTGCTGGAGCAGAGCAAAGACCTCGCAGGGTGAAGGCCATGCAGTGGTATCCCACCTCCCGTTCCTGCTCCAGCAGCGATTAACTTGGACCAAGTAACGTTAGAGATTCTCTTGGTCACGAGCCAAGTTTGTAACACAGGCTCCTTTCTCCACGCTGTACAACTCAGGTGCTTTATGTCCAAGTGCAGTGTAGGAGCAGCATCTTCTTTGCACTGCCTACTGTTGAGCTTTGCTAAATAAAAAAAAAAAAAAAAAAAGGACAATAAGGTAGAAAAAAGTCATCCAAGTAGGAATATTTTTCACTTTATTGAGAACCTTGTACTTGCTGAACAATTGAGCAGCCCACTCCTGGAGTCCTATTATTATATGGAAAGGAAGTTAGCTGTCTTGCTCACTTTATGCTTTCCCATAATGTCTCATCACCCTCATCATTACGAACAGATTCCTTTAAAATGAGAATGCTGATGGATCCAAACTAGAAGGCAAATGCTCCTCTATTTAAGTTGTCACAAAGGCATCTTGCACTTTCTGAACAGAGGAGATTCACTGCTCTGAACAGTCAGCTGGAAACGTTCATGCTCCTGTGAAAAGTATTTGAGATCAATACCTTGTCCCTCGCAGTACTTTCAACCAGAGCCAAATAGTCTTCAGGTTGAAAGTGTGTAAGGGAGAAATTACCATTCATTGCCCTTTTCTCTCTCTCTCTCTTTGCAGAAAGCTGTGGGATTTTATTTATTCTTTCTGCTCAGGATTGACCTTTAGCTACTGATTCCAGGATATAGAGCTCAGTCTCAGTTACCTGGTTTCACATTTCAGAGAACGTGTTTTCTTTAGAAGATTATTTCTTGAAAATGAAGAGTTGATTAAACACACTGATTAACTGAGCAGCCTCCTTTAAAGACCACAGTCAGACTGGAGAACAGACACCAGAAACTTTGTGCACATTGGAGATGTATTTACTGTGAAATTTGGTCCTTTGACCACAGCTTGCAGCTATTAAGCAAACAGTCCTCAGCAGAGTCTGCTCTTTTGCCTTCACCTCCCTAGAAATTGGGAATATCCAGAGCCACAGCCAAGACATCAGCTGCACCCAAATAAGTGACTGCTCTGAAACCAGAAGCCTCATGGAAGGGCTGTGGCTGCTGCCAGGACTGACAACAAGTTGTCTTGCAATTTTTCACTGCTGCTCAGTCTCCTATTTCCTCCAAACTAGAACCAGTCCATTCCTCAATTTTATTTCTGATGCATCCCGCAACCTCAGCAATGCCCTGCCTGTGAAACAGTGTTTCCCTCCCTATTTTAACATAACCCRGGAAAATGTTAAAGTATAAATAAAGTATAAATAACAGGGCACTGAGGCTGGTAGAGAAACTGTTTGCATTTTTATGGTGAGTTTGCGGTTGGAGGGAGAAAAACTTGTCAGGATGTAGCAAATAAAGCTGTGTTGTTACCACACTGCTGAAAGCAATATTAAATCAAAATAGGTTTTCAAAACCAATAGAAAAGCAGAACCAGAGTTTAAGCAATTCAGGCATTTAATAGGTTGTACTACAACACTGTGCCCAGACCAAGCAATTAGCCAAGTTGATTCTTACAGCTTCGAATGTCTCTAAAGCAGCTCCTGGCATTTATCCAGTTTTCACTCAAATACGTTTGTGCCCAAACCAAAGGTATTTGTGATGGGCAACATTAAAAACAGCTTTAGAGACACTTCCTGCATTAGGTTTTGGGCTGCTTTGATTGTGTTTCTCTAGGCCTTTCACTTGCCATTTTGAATACAAAGTCTTTGGTAATGCCCTGAGTGTTACTTTGCCTAATTTGTAAGCTTGGGGGCCCAGGAATCCTTTATTTGAAACTTGCTTTAACTGTGGGAAATAGGAAGTGAGCAGAGAGAAGCAAATCTTTTATAGAGAGATGCTTGTTCGGACTATAAATTAGGCAGTGCACAATAGAAGCAGGAAYAGGCAAGTCTGCCTTTCTGCAGCCTGAGACGTATTGGGAAAGATAGGAGCTTTCAAGGATAACTGGGCAGATTGCCGGGCTGTAAGTTTGCTTTATGAGCATGGTTAAAAGACGTTCAGCTCATGTTTGTCCATGAAAAGTGCTTTAGCYGGTAACCTCGCATACTCCCCAGCAAAGAGGAGCCCCTACTTGAGAGCAAACAAACAGCAGACGTTCCCATCTGCCACCTTTTGGAGACGTGTTGGAAAACTTTTACAACCTGTCTTTGATTTCGCACAAGTGTTGCTGCATCATAACACGTCAGTCACCTGCATGAAAACGAATGATACTTGTGTAACTGCTGCTTCTTAACGTGTTTTTTAGTTTGGAAATAAATATGAAGAAAGCACGAAAATAAATATACACCTTGAGTCTTCAAATGCCTGCAGCAGAACTGCACTAGGTCCTGGATGGCTTCTTGGAAGGGTTGGTTAAGGCACAAGGCTGCAAGGAGCAGAATCCCAACCCTCTGGAAGTCCGTGGGAAATTTGCCAATGGCACCAGGGGTTTATGCCCAACTTTGGCAACTGTTTACTCAATTTGAGTAGTTTTCCTCATATTAATCGCCTACTAAAGTTCAGCTCACTTAACTTCCCATATATTTGCAGGATCATCTTTTCTATGAGGCTGGGGGTTGTGTCAGTACTGCATTTATCCTTCATTAAAGGAGAAGTCTTCTCCTCTTTTTACATTGCACCTTGCTCAAAGGCATCCTACTGAGCAAGAAGTCTTCTATAGAGGGAGGTAGCATTTTAAGATGACCCAATAAAAGAGGGAGATGGTTTAAAAATAGACCTAAGAAGGTTGTGTTCTGAACTTCTTTCCCAGCTTTACCCCTGTACTTCTCAGGCTGTTTTGATAAGTCATTAACCTTGCTGTCAGGTAGCCTTTCTAATAAAAGGAATGAAGATAATGAGCATTTGCTCCTCCAAAATATTCTTAGGGGAATAGAATAACATTACTTAAAACATCTCTTTAGTTTAGTTTTGTTTTACTTGATATTGTTTCAAGTATCCCCTAAGACTCTTRAATTTTAAAGAACAGAGTTACGTTTCCTCCTTGTCCACAGTTTGTGGGGTTGACAGAACTCTTTTTATAACCAGTATTCCCCGTGTCGTGTGACTTTCTTTTGTCATGAGGTAAAATGGTTCCCTCAGCAGAAGAGAGACAGTAACTTTAAAATCACAGTTGACTCATGGGGTTTTGAGAAGCAGCAGACTAAATTGATAAATACCTCAAACTGTGTTTCAATAGAAGAAATTCTGAATCAATAATATCACCTCCATTTGTTAGCGTTTCTAAACCATTGCAAGATCTCCAGATGGAAGTGGCTTTTGAAATGCAGAGTATGTAATAAATAATATGTGTTACAATATGGATCACTTGACAAATCACTCAAATGCAGTCATCTCTAGGGAGGAAGGATGCCTGCGACTCGAGCAGGCGCCTGAACAGCTTCACAGCACGGAGGACATGAAAGGGGGGTTGAAATGTTTTTAAAACAACCAAAATAGTGTTCTTAAATATATATATATATATATGTATGTATGTATGTATAATTTAAGTGCATATTTTCCCAGTAAGTTTAAGGATCACAGCTAAGTAGAACCTCTGCTTTTTATCTTTCCCCTCTCGAACCCTCCAGCTCCCCAGACAGCAYCGTGTTCCCTGTCAGTAAGTCAGGGCATTACCCMTTTTTCAATGGGAATTAATTCAGCTTCATGAAGCGTCACTGTGTTTGCTGTAGCCTCGTGGCTTTCCCCAGGACTCAGTTTATTCACACAGTCTAGGGAAGGCAGAAATGAAGGGGCCCTGGGATGCAGCTTACTGTGTTCAAGGTGTTGACTTTGGTGTAAAACTCATCAGTAGAATCCAATAGACGCGGTGTTTTTAATCAAATCCACTTGAAAAGTTCTTACTTTTCTGCTAGACTATCTAAAAAGATGCAAGTTTTTGCTCACTGATTAAGTAARAAGTAAAATGAAACATGTTTTCCTGTCTGCATTAGCAGTACAGCAGTAAAATAATCCCAATGTGTTAGAGTGGTACAAGCTAGAGAATATGCCATTAAGGGCTAAATGCTCCTAATCAGATTATCCCCAGTTCAGATTGGTTCAGCGTCTCTTTCTTACACTAGGAAAATTTTAAATTGTTGATCCCTGCCTTTACAGAGTCCCAAAGCAGAAGTGGAATCCTCTGTTTTTTTTGCCCTTGGGCCTTTTCTTTTTCATATATTGAAAGGCATTTCTTCACATCTTTTTCAGATGTGCGTGATTTTTTGTCTCTCAKGTCAGAAACAGACTTTGATATATTGTATATCAACAATAAAAATATAAAAAGCAAGGTGAATTTCATCRTTATTACAGGCCCAGCAATGTATATTTCCCTCCAATTTTATTGCTGTCTGTCTAAGACTGGAAGCATAACTTAATATAGGTTTCTCTGTGCTTCACTCTGGCGTACCATCATCTGGTGAAAATGAAATTGTATGGAGAGCGCAGTTGAACTCCAGTGCCATTTAACTCACAGAGCATTTTATTTCAGCTGTCTCTTAAACATTTCCCAGGCTACTTCATTATRACGGCTGCTTATGATTGCTCGTGCTCCTGCTGGTAATGCGTTCTGCTAACCCTTCCAAGTATCACGGAAATCTGAACTTTATTCTCTCTCTGAGGCCAACATCTGTTTGTGCAGTACTGTAGTGTAGGTACAAGTCTATTTTTATTCTCCTAAGAAGAAGATGTAGGTGGACAGGGACAGGTGGACAAGGTGGACTGTGATCAAGCAAAGTAATAGCATGCTTAAAATAGAGCCAGGCACTTTTCAGAACAACAGAAACAGTTCCAAACCTTGGAGCAGTTCTCGACTTGACCTTGCAAGACAGGTCAAGTCTCCTCATCCTAAAGAACAGTCATTTCCAAAGCAGTTCCTGGGGTTCCTGCTTATTTTGAAACTTTTAAATAAAAAAGTTTGTTTTATTTCAGTCTTTGTAAAATTGTGTGTGTAGTCCTAAATATTACAGACCCTAATATAGCCTAAAATGTAGTGGCAGCTTCAAGTCTSTACTGCTGATGTGATTTAATGTTGCACATCACAACACAATGTACAAGGCAAAAAACAACACAAGATTTAACTGACTCTTGATGGTATAAGAAGAGGATTTAGGTGACATTAAGAGGCTTGTTTTTTAGCTTTATTAACAGAGTGGGGAAAAGGAAATCCCCTAACAGCTGTACAAGTCCCTTGTAACCAACACGGTGATTGAATCTTCCCTATTATTATTGTAGATATATTTTCCAAACTATGGATGCTGAAAATCTCCCTTTTGAACTTCTCTGCCATATTCCCTGAGTAGGTCTTTTAATTAGGGACAATTTTGCTTCCCGTGTATKTGCTGTTTCTTTTGAACTGAGCAGTAGCTATATAACATTAAATGACATTTCTCAACATGCAGTTTCTCAACATTTCCCAGTCCCACCATACAGCAACATAACATCATGTARTTATCTGAAGTGAGTTATATTTCTCTAGGTGCCTATTCCATAATCTGAATAGACTTCAATGACTTCAAATGTTTTTCTTTCATTAACTATAGGTTCTTATCAAAGTGTTGGATAACAATGATAACGGCCCAGAATTCTCTCAGGCAAGTTATGATGTCACCATTTCAGAGGACATCCTCCCAGACACTGAAATTCTGCAAATTGAAGCTATAGACAGAGATGAGAAAAATAAGCTGAGCTACACTATTCACAGCAGCATTGATGGAGTCAGCATGAGAAAATTCAGAATTGATCCCAACACTGGGGTGCTCTACACTGCTGAGAGGCTGGACCATGAAGCTCAGGACAAACACATCCTTACTGTCATGGTAAGAGCACAATATTCATTTGTATCGTTCCCGTTTCAGGTGGGTATGTGCCTTAGGGCTTCCATTGCAGTAAGCAATCATAGTTTTCATGTTACCTGCACTGCTGCGCATCTATTTCACATTTTTTATTTCTTCTTTTGATGAAACTCACTGTGAATACATTGTAGTTATTATGAAATGATTTGTCAACTCAAAGGAGAGCAAGTAATACATTATATAATTTCTTAACACCTGGTCATTTCATAGGAGGTAACTTTTAGAATGTCTTAAGAGACTGAAAGTTATTTGAGAAGTTATATATGGGAAGATAACTACTTTCTTGTAATAGAGAATGCTACAGCCCTTGCAAACACAAGTCTGATTTATAGCTTACTTTTACAGATGTATTTCAGGACATAAGCTACTGCTACCCAAAACAGCTTTCAGGTACTTTCCAAATGCTTGAGTGTGCAAAAAAAAAAATATTTTATTATTCAACATAGCTAGATTGCATAACATAATTTGCTGTTTTCAAATGAAAGGTGTATATCATGAAGTGGAGGTTAGTGGAAAAAATCCTATCACTGTAGTCTACTATTTTCTTTAGTCACTTAAAAGCCCTGCGGAAATAGGGCAGCTTTAGGTGGAGGGAGCCCAGGGATCAGAGAGCCCCTGTGCTCTCCAGCAAGCAGGAGCTGAGCAGAGCATCAGTCACAGCGTAACAAGCTGCGAGTCCCTTGGTGAGCAGCAGGTAAGGAGAAGCATAAGCCAAGCTACAGGGAGGCAGGGCTGACAGAGCCCAGGTGCTTGCATTTGAGCTCCACATGATGCAATAGTTTGCTTGCTTTGTTGGAGGAGAACCTGTTGGAAATATCCATTGGCAGGATGGTCGGTGTAGTATGGGATGGGAGAGAGCAGTAAGTGTCCAGCACTTCTTTAAGATAATTCCTAGCCTTTCTAGTCCCATCAGTGTCATCATCTCCCAAAAGGTATGTACATACACACTCATGAAAAATCTGCTAGTAACTGCGAACMCTAGGCTGACACGAGGGGTCATAGTGAGTAACATTCTCCTTAGCTTGTAGAATGAAGGTCTATGGGCAACATTCATTGGGCTGGTTTGTTTTCATKCTGTAAAGGACTGGCAGGGCAAATAAATGATTGTGTAGTATGTATTTCAGAAAAAAATACAATATCTTGCAAACCTAAAACTGAATTTAAATATCATGTGGCTACCAGTTTAAAAGTCTGAATCTTGGTGGTTAGATGGTGTGCATTTTTTTCATAAATRAAAAGAAAAAAAAAACTTTTCTAAGCTCTTCCTATTTTTTGAGGCTCAGTATGAACCATCAAGTGGGTGCAACTAGAACCATCATTTGTCATTTTTTCGACAGTGAGGTCTCTAGGACAAACAGACATGCTTATTATTTTATATTAAATAGTACTGATAGTATTAATAGCACTCAGATTACTAATATTTATAAAATTTTAATAGATTGGTATTTATATGTAATAGATTCATATGTGTATTATGCGATTTTTCTATAGGTCCGAGATCAAGAATTCCCTTATAGAAGAAACCTGGCCAGAGTCATCATAAATGTGGAGGATTCCAATGATCACAGTCCATACTTCACCAGTCCRCTGTATGAAGCCTCAGTATTTGAATCAGCAGCTATTGGATCAGCAGTCTTGCAGGTCACAGCTTTGGACAAAGATAAAGGAGAAAACGCAGAGCTTATCTACACTATTGAAGCAGGTCAGTTCAGAGGCTGCAAATACACAATGAAATCATTCACTATAAACTGAAAAGTGCTTTTACCCTTATTAACACAAGTCAGCTTCTTTCTCCTACCTTCCTCTATAGAGCTGAACAAAGATGGCACATCCTTATTAGCTGCTTTTCATTTTTAAGCTATACAATATAAAAATCTTTCAGGAGAGGGTTGCTTTCACATTAGCTAGATGGATCCTGAGCCCTTTACCTCTAAATAATTGATGCAAGTCCATCACAGAAGTTGGGTGCCAAAAGCTATTAGCAGTGACTGTTCTCAGGTCACTGGCTTCGGTCTGATACATACAGGACTCTTCATAAATGCGTGCCATGACAGTTGGTGTGAGCTGRTTTCTTTGCTGATATTACGATCAAAGGAACATGGAGACTGACATCAGGTTTAGGCTAAAAACTTCTTCCAGCAGAGCAGTAGTTAGCAGCACAATATCTCTTAAAATTACAGCATGTCAATGGAAGCCTAAGGGAAGGGACCAGATACAGTTGTTTTTGCTAGAAGGGTCTGTATATTTGCMTTTATCATATAGCAGCAAAAGCGTTTCTGCACCAGTATATCAGCAAGATTATGGGAAATTTGTATTTTCCTTGCCACTCAGACAAGCAGATGTAGCTTTCTCTTGCTACTCCCGTGGCCGTTATCTAAGATCAGGGAAAATTTTACATGTGCCAAGGCAGGGCAATGCTGTTCCTTTTATAAGTAGACTGGTTTGGCTTCCTGGAGGAATGTAGTTCAAGAGTGTGCTTGGTACCTGTTCTATCCTTGATGTACTCTAAAACTGTAATCACTCTTGTGTCTCTTCACTTCTCACTCCTCTACCTAAATATAAAAGCCTAAAAGCAAGGGTTGGGGAAAAGAACAGAGAAAGATAGGGAAACAGAAGATGTTTTCAAGATAAATGTTAACATTGGAAGAAGAACATGGTAAACCTCAGWTTTGCTACACATAGAGGTTAACAAATCACTTGCTAATAGCTTGATGCATCATAAATAGCTCCTTGTACTGGAGTCGAGCCATCTGCCTCGTGAAAGCCTTCTCTAATGCCTGTCCTTACTTAAAGTCAGCTTTTGGCCACATGCATGCCCAAGGGTTTGCTGGTTCAGTGCTACAGTCGTTATATCATGTGACATCTAAAGGCCTATCTCACGGGTTATGCCCATTTCTCCCTTGCAATTTGTGTAATTTATTGATGTATCTTGTCTCCTGGAGTACTASAAGTTTGAGAATTATCCAGTCTCTGTTTCTACAGCAGTTAGGCTGGGCTGCAAGCCAGTCACCTCTAGGTGCCACCGCAATGCAAAGCACAGCCTGACGTGCCAAGCGTGTGATCCCCWATGCACTGGTAATAGTGCGCATGATGCAGACAGAAAATGGGTCGATTAAAAGGGATCTTTGGTCTGTTAGATGGCWTTTTTTTTTGTCTGCGTGTTTTTTTCCTCTTTCTAGAGGCTTTCTACTCCATTGCAGCCTGTTTCTGTTTCATCAGAAGCTCTCACTGCAGTGTCAGACTTCAAACTTGCATTTATTATAAAGCTATGCACTGCCACAATTTCATTATACACAGATGTTCCAATCCTAAATGCATCAAAATTCAGTCTTCTGTTGCTGTAGTTTTCTATGATCCATAAAATCTGAGCTGCTGAGGATACTAATTCTAACTGCAGCACTCACATTGTACMCAGCCCCTTTAATCAGGGGAAATACTTAGATCAGCTTACATGTGAACAGAGCAATCGTTAAAAAAAAAAAAGTAACTCTTGTATAATTTCATAAGAAATCCCTAAAGGAGAAGAACCAGCTCTGCCCTTACACGAGGCARTCAGTGACTGCAGTTGATTTGTATCAGCAAGCTCTGACAAAATAACCGCAGCACCATTTGCAGTGTCTGCAAATGTGACAGGTGCTGTGATCTTTACGGGAATTTGTATCTCTGGCAGAATCTCAGTTCCTCGGTGAATACCATAATTTTTTGATTTAGCTAGTGAAGTCTACCGAAAGGATGAGGATGAGCGGACTACTGAACAACACACCATTGCATGTGCCTTAAATTAGCTTCAGAGTTTACAGAAGATAGTGCACCACATCTTAAAAATAATTTAATCAATTCACTTCATCAGGTATTCTATATATTCATATTCCAGACAGAATTTTCATATTTACTTCTCTTTGCACAGCACCTGAAACATACCTGTGTGAAGAATATCTCARTTTACTACCAGGTACCTGAGGAAATATTTATCTCCAGGACGCTTCACAGTAGATTGGAAGCCGTTYTACATTTTGAAATATAAATTACCATGATAGCAAGAACAGGTTATAATGATTGGTATCTCTATAGCTTAGTACATGCTATTTGTACTTAGAATCTAACTCAGAAGAAGAGCCTTTTTGTSATATAACACACATAGCATCCTGTCCTTTAAGCAGACGCACAACAGATCAGCAAAATGTGGATTACCTGGCAAAGATGATTTCTAATTACAGTTTAAAGATAAATACCAAAGCTTTGCATCTGTCTGCTAATAAAAAAGTTGGCAGTACAGATATCTAAATAAATAAATAAATAAATAAATAAATAAGAATGTGTTTGATACAAATCTACTATTTTCACATTTATGAAGACAGTGATCTCCCTACCTGCATGTTCTAATGAAAATTTCATGACATGGTCTGCTATCTAGATTCTATTTATCTAGAATCCTCCATTCAGAGATCATAGGATAACCTTTGTGCACAAGATAGTTACCTCTTTCCTAAGCTATTTTTCTGTTTAATTTTCTAAATGCCACTTTAACCTTTTATATCCAGTTCTTTGAGAGTTGAGCTACTGTAATCTTCTCTCTAGTTGCTTAGTATTCCCTTCAGTTAATGGGTAGAGCTGTTGCTCATTTGTCATGTAATTGGCTTATTAGACTCTGATCTAATTTCTGTGATTTAGGTGTATATATGCGTTTGACTAATTCCTATAATTGATGCTGTTTCCCATTTCTGTTCTGGAAATATTCTATTTGTGCCATTTGTTCAAATGTTGACGCTCAGAGTCAAGATGTAGGTAGCAGTAACTGAGTTTCCAACGTTGATAGGTTTGAATACCTATACTAACTTCTGAGATGGCCTGATTTTTCAAAGAGGAAAGATGAAAGACTCTCTATAATTATTTTGTTTGTTCTATACCTGACTTTGACAAATTACAAGTAATTTCATCCTGTTTTAAACTATGCTTTAAGTGTATTGTAGTTCACTTCTAATTTGCATACATTATTTCTGTTTTAGGTAATACTGGAAACACATTCAAGATTGAACCAGTTTTAGGGATCATTACATTACTGAAGGAGCCAGATTTAACCACAATGGGACAGTTCGTTTTGTCAGTCAAAGTGGCTGATCAAGGTTCTCCACCGTTGTCAGCAACAGCAATTGTGCGGATATCTGTGACAATGGCAGATAACTCCCACCCAAAGTTCACTCTCAAGGAATACCAAGCAGAGGTTAATGAAAATGTGGATGTTGGTACTTCTGTCACCTTAATTTCTGCAATCAGTCAGTCCACATTAGTTTATGAGGTTAAAGATGGGAATGTGGATGGAGTCTTTGCTATAAACCCGTATTCTGGAGTCATCACCAGTCAAAAAAACCTTGATTATGAACGGGCTTCCTTCTATCAGCTCATTGTACAGGCGACAAATATGGCAGGCATGGCATCAAATGCCACTGTGAACATTCAGATTGTTGATGAGAATGATAACCCGCCAGTTTTTCTCTTCTCTCAGTACTCGGGCAGCATAAGTGAAGCTGCTCCTGTAAATAGCATAGTCCGAAGTGCAAGTAACAGTCCCCTCGTGATACGAGCCACTGATGCTGACAGTAATCAGAATGCTTTGCTTGTCTACCAGATTGTTGAATCTACAGCAAAAAAATATTTCACAGTTGATTCCAGCACAGGGGCGATCAGAACAATTGCAAATTTGGATCATGAAACAATAGCCCACTTCCACTTTCATGTCCATGTTAGAGACAGTGGAAATCCACAGCTCACAGCAGAGAGCCCAGTTGAAGTGACCATTGAGGTAACGGATGTCAATGACAACCCACCAGCCTTCAGCCAGTCCGTATTTGAGACTSTCTTGCTTCTGCCCACATATGTTGGTGTTGAGGTTCTTAAAGTCAAGGCTACAGATCCAGATTCAGAGATTCCTCCTGAACTATCGTACAGTCTGATTGAAGGCAATATGGACCATTTTTTAATTGATTCAAGTACAGGAGTACTTACCATTAAAAATAATAGCCTATCCAAAGACCATTATATGCTAATAATAAGAGTATCTGATGGGAAATTTTATAGCACTGCTATGGTGACAATAATGGTGAAAGAAGCCATGGATAGTGGGCTCCACTTTACACAAAACTATTATTCTACTTCCATCTCAGAAAACACTACTAACATCACAAAGATCGCTGTGGTGAATGCTGTTGGTAACCGTCTCAATGAGCCCTTGAAATACAGCATACTAAACCCAGGCAACAAATTYAAAATCAAATCTACCTCAGGAGTCATTCAGACAACTGGCATCCCCTTTGACCGAGAAGAGCAGGAACTGTACGAGCTGGTAGTGGAAGCAAGCCGTGAACTAGATCACCTTCGTGTCGCTCGCGTAGTGGTCAGAGTCCACATTGAGGACATAAATGACAACGCTCCAGTGTTTGTAGGGCTTCCATACTACGCTGCTGTGCAGGTCGATGCTGAGCCTGGTACCCTGATATATCGAGTGACGGCTATTGATAAAGATAAGGATGAAAATGGTGAAGTGTCCTATCTTCTGAAGGAAGACTATGGACATTTTGAAATCGACAGGGTGTCTGGCAGTGTTATTTTAAAAGAAGCCTTCAATTCTGATTTATCCAATATAGAATATTTGGTGGTCGTTCTTGCAAAGGACGGTGGTGACCCCTCATTGTCTGCTTCAGTAGAGCTCCCCATTACTATCGTTAACAAAGCGATGCCTGTCTTTGACAAGCCATTCTATACAGCTTCTGTGAATGAAGATGTGGAAATGCACACTCCCATATTAAGCATAAATGCAACCAGTCCAGAAGGCCAGGGTATCATTTATATCATTGTTGATGGAGATCCCTACAACCAGTTTAATATTGACTTCGATACTGGAGTTCTCAGCGTCATCAGTGCACTGGACTATGAAATAAATTCTCTTTTCAAGCTGACTGTGCGAGCCAGTGATGCCCTCACTGGTGCCCGAGCTGAGGTCGCTGTAGACTTGATCATTAATGATGTGAATGACAATCCTCCAGTCTTTGATCAGTCAACCTATAATGCTATCTTGTCTGAAGCATCCTTGATTGGGACTCCTGTGTTACAGGTTGTTGCTACTGATGCTGACTCTGACAATAATAAAATTGTGCAGTATCAGATAGTCCAGGACACCTTTAACAGCACGGACTACTTTCATATAGACAGCACAAGTGGCCTAATTCTAACAGCCCGTATGTTGGATCATGAGTTCATACAGCACTGCAGCTTCAAAGTCAGAGCAACTGATAATGGCTTCCCACCACTTAGCAGTGAGGTTCTTGTTAGTATCTCAGTAACAGATATGAATGACAACCCTCCAGTTTTCAACCAGTTAATTTATGAATCGTATGTAAGCGAACTGGCACCTCGTGGTCATTTTGTGACTTGTGTGCAAGCTTCTGATGCCGACAGCTCTGATTTTGACAGGCTGGAGTACAGCATCCTCTCAGGAAATGATCGGACCAGTTTTGTCATGGACAGCAAGAGTGGTGTCATCACCCTTTCCAATCACCGGAAACAGAGAATGGAACCCATGTATAGCTTAAATGTCTCTGTCTCTGATGGGTTGTTCACCAGCACGGCTCAGGTGCACATACAGATCCTTGGAGCCAATCTCTACAGCCCTGTGTTTACACAGAGTGTTTATGTTGCTGAGGTTAGAGAAAACGCTGCTCCTGGAACTAAGGTAATCCACGTGAAAGCAACAGATGGTGATTCAGGTATATATGGCCAAATAAGCTACTCCATAATAAACGACTTTGCCAAAGACCGATTTTTGATTGATAGCAATGGGCAGATTCTCACAACTGAGAGGCTGGACCGGGAGAACCCCCTGGAGGGTGATATTAGTGTATTTCTGAGAGCCCTCGATGGAGGTGGCAGGACTACATTTTGTACTGTGAGAGTGATAGTAGTGGATGAGAATGACAACGCTCCCCAGTTTATGACTGTAGAATACAGAGCAAGTGTCAAAGCAGATGTTGGGAAGGGTTACTTGGTGACCCAGGTGCAAGCTGTAGATCCAGACGATGGAGCCAATTCAAGAATTACCTACTCGCTGTATAGTGAGGCATCTGTTTCAGTAGCTGATCTGCTTGAAATAGATCCCGACAATGGATGGATGGTTACCAAGGGTAGCTTCAATCAGCTGAAAAACACAGTTCTGTCCTTCTTCGTTAAAGCAGTTGATGGTGGCATTCCTGTAAAGCATTCTCTTATTCCTGTCTACATCCACGTTTTACCTCCAGAGATTATTTTGCCTTCCTTTACTCAACCACAATATTCTTTCACTGTGGCAGAAGACACTGTTATTGGCAGTACTATTGATATTCTGCATGTTTTGCCTAATCAGGRTGTTTTGTATAGCACAGTTAATGGAGAGTTGAGTGACAACAACAAAGATGGGATTTTCATCATAGAACAAGACACAGGAGTCATAAAATTGGATAAGAGGCTTGACCATGAGACAAATTCTGCTTTTCACTTCAAAGTTGCAGCCACCATTCGGTTAGACAAAGTAGACATTGTAACAACAGTAGATGTGGAGGTTAAGGTGTTGGATGTAAATGACAACAAGCCCATGTTTGAAACTGCTAGCTACGATGCTATAATAATGGAAGGGATGCCCATAGGAACGAAGCTCATGCAGGTTAAAGCAGTTGATGCAGATGCAAGTGCAAATGGTCAGGTCACCTACACACTGGCAGTGGAATCGGAGCTGGAGAAGATCACGGAAGCGTTCACCATTGACAGCAACAGTGGCTGGATCAGCACACTGAAGGATCTGGACCATGAAAAGGATCCTGCCTTCACTTTTGCGGTTGTGGCCTCAGATCTGGGGGACACTTTATCCTTATCTTCGACCGCCCTGGTCTCCGTCACCGTGACAGACATAAACGATAACGCGCCCGTCTTTGAGCATGACGTGTACAGGGGTTCGGTGAAGGAGAGCGACCCTCCGGGTGAAGTGGTGGCTGTTCTCAGCACGTGGGATGAAGACACATCCGACGTCAACCGGCAGGTTAGCTACCATATTACAGGTAAGAAACAAAAGGTAGGCTTTCTTGCCAAAACCAGCCTTACTGAAAAGTTATTACCTTGTTAGACTAGTTACTGTTACCTAGTTTTATGTGAAGGTTTAGCAGGGTTTCAGATACATTACTGGGAAATTTAAGGAGAAAAAAATAAAGAAATTGTAAATCAGAGGGAGTAGGGAGTGCCGTTTCTTATAAGTGCAGTTTAYTGAGCAGGGATGTAGTTTTCCGCTCTGAAGGACTGCTTAGCTGCCATGCATTGTTATATATGGAACGAGGCAATTCTAACTTTATTATTAACATATTTTTCAAAGTGTTGTAACACTGTTCATTCCTGTTGTGCTATGCTTACTCTTTTCTCCTAGATTCAGGCTAGATTTTGTTTGTGGGTGTGATGAGAGATGGGTTGCTGCAGTTATTTTTCTGTGTACAACCATCATTCTCTAACAGATGTTTTAGGGAACAAGTTTTTCACTGCTCCCAACCCAAGAGCTAGTATGAGTTACACAACAATAGCCAGATGATTGGTAAAACTCACATTTATCTCTTTTGATGAGATTAGAATTATACAAGAATCCATCTAGATAGCAGGCAGTGGGCAAAAACACCAAGTCTGGCTTAACGCGCAGGGGAGCAGTTTATGTACTTTGCTCTGGAGGATAAGACTCCTGCCCTGCATTAGCTCTCAAATTGGGAATGGATGTGGGATGGGTTTTAGTGACAAGTGTACTTAGTCCTGGGTTGGCTGTATTGTACACCTAAAATAGCATCATTTGCAAAGCAGCCAAAAATTCATTTTGATGGTTTAAATAAAAATCAATATTCAGTTTGAAGCCAAAAGTTTCTGCACTGTGATGTGATGGCTGGGGTGTTTATGGTGTGTTGTGTTTTAGGCTATTAGGATTAGAGATAAAAAATCACCTTTTGGGTGAAATCACTGCATACAGAGGCAGTGGGAAAGATTTATTAGCTGTCTGTGCCAGGGTTTCCATGTGTCTAAAACTAAATACATCATCCTAGTGATCTTGTTGTGATATTGAAAGGAGTTTTGAGACACCAGTATAGCGTCTTACAAGAAAAGCAAACCCCTTGTGTTTGTAACAAAATTCTATTAGTATATTGTAGTAATTCGCCCAAGATACTGTTTTTCTTTTAGTTCCAAGGTTAAGTCATCTGTTAATCATTTTATTTATGTATTAGTCTGTTTTCTTCACATTCYTGTGCTGTTTATTTAGCAAAATTGAACATTTTAAGAACATCAGTCACATGTGGCTCAAACAAATCTATGCCTTCATTTGTATCAAAATACTTCAGACATTTTGCCTTGAATTTCTGCAAACATTAAATTTCAAATCCCCAAWCTTTCTCAAATGTCTCCCTTACAATTGCTGTAGCATTTGAGCTCAGAAGCTCCACTGTTCATTCAATTTGGGAAATGTACACAGATAGAATTAGCTTCTTTTGATTAATATGTTAAAACATGTTAAATTGCAGTTTAGCTAATGAAATTGTCTACCCACACCTTTACCCCAAATTGAGCTCAGGAACTGCACTAGACTATTTCATGAAATCATATTATCTAGATGATTATTCAAAGTGACTGTGGCTTTTTGAAGACRTTTTGAGACATTGACATTTCTGTAAATACAATAAATATTTATTAGTAAATATTTGTACAGAAATATAACATGCAACTTAAAATGGAAAAAGAACATAAATGATGAGAACAGCATGGGGATACAGCAAAACAGCTTCTTGCAAATACAGCTGGTGAAAAGTAGCACACAGAAAATAGATGGAAGGAGATGAGGAAAATKAATGTCCTGCGCTGGATGTGGTTATAGAACAGTCCATTGTGCTTTTTTTCAAATATACAATAACAAGCCTTCTAATCAACTTTGAGAAGGGGCAAATACCTTCTGGTGGATAAATATATGATCTATTTTGAGTTGTTTCTGCTTAGGATTTGCTTACACAATCAGTGGCAAGTAGCTGCCATTTTCAAATTCAGATGCATCTTGCTGTGAATAGTGGAAAAAAAGACTTTTGCACTTGCAGTTTGTTTTGGGGAGCTTGGTGGCCATTGGAGATTTTCACAAAAGGAAAACACTACATTTAAATTTTACYAGAAAATCAGAAGGAGGCACAGAAATACACTAAGGAACAGGGTAATTTTCTCCTCTCCTCTGCTCTCCTCTGCTGTCCTTCTCCTCTCTTGACCTTATTTGAGACCACAGCTTATCTAATTTGAGACACTGTGGCTAAACCCAAGTTCAGCTGATGTTTGGCTAGGATGAGCCAGCTTAGACCCTGCCCCATTATAATAGAGTTTTAACAGTGGTAAACCAGGAAAAGCAGCCAGAAAAAAAGATGTTACTTGCTAGGACTTAGGTACAGTAGAGTATTTAATGCCCCCTAATATTCCCATATGATATTTGTTAGATTCCATCACACACATAAATGTAAGAATAGAAAACGTCTAAGCTTCCTTCAGCCAAATACAAAGGTGGTGGTATATTTTTGAGGAAAGAACTGTTATTYGATGCGTTTTTTTTTTTTCACTGGATTCCTTGACCAAGTACATTGAGCTAAGTTTTTATTGCTGTTTCTATATTGCTGTTTCTGTATGCCCTAAGCACATGAAGGCAACATCTCTGGCAGGGTCAGCACTGATTGCCTGATGGCAGCATCTGGGACCTAAGAATGGGCCCTTCTGAGATCCTGGAGCTCTGCAGAAATGGATATTCAAGGGAGAGTTTGGGAAGAGTTTGGACTGTAGACTGAAGAGTGTGCACTATATTGTGATGGTAAAACTGGAAGGATTGGTTTTAGTGTTTGGGCAGTTCACTGAACAAACATATTAAACCTGAGGTGAGGGATGCACTGAGCTATTTTATATGATGTAAATGCCTAGAGTTCTAAATCAGAACTGAAGCAGCTAAAGAAATACCTAAATGAGAGAAATAAATAACTTTAAAGTTAAAATAGTAAATGTTCAGTTGCTTCCCTTTCAGATAGAAACATTGCAATGAAAGCRGATACTCTTCACTTCTGGTTTTCAGCTCCCTTTTTAGCCATTATAATTCCCTCTGTGTGTGCTTTAGTAATGATGTGTGTCAGGATTTGTTTATTTTGGATCACTGTGTGTCTGCATTTCATTTGTATCTAGCTGTTTTTTTCTTTTTTCTTTTCATAAACTTGAGCTTGATTTGGCTTTGTACTATTTGCTGACTAGGGAGAGAGCGAGAGCATTATTTAAACTTCAAGTAACAAAAGATAAAAGATAATGCTGATTCTTTCAGCCTCAAAGTCTTTCTAAAAAGTTACTGGGGTGTTTTTTGTAGCTAGCACTTCAGTGCTGTGACATTCAAAGTAGAACATAAGAAAACTGCCAAAAGATTTTGAAGAAGCCATTAATACATCTAGTCAGCATGCTTCCGTTTAGAAAATCTACATTATTCAGAGTGAAAAACTAATTAATTAGAACACCCCTAGGATACTGAATCTACTTAAATATGTTAGTGAAAAAGTTAATTAATGACTACAGAATGAGATCTGCATTAGGACATATGTATAAATACTAGAAGATGGTTCCCTGAGCCACAGCATTGATTTTCTTTTGCCTTTCCTTTTTAAGAATATTTCCTTGACAGTCTTTTACTGTTTACGTCTCATTATTTCTGTTAGTCTTTATTGTATATCTTCTGCCTTTGTCTTCCATTAGTGAAGTATATAGCCAGTCCTGAGAAGCAAAGAAATAAAATGCCATGCGAATAAACTCTGTTTCACATGTTTTCTGCTTATTATGCAGGTTTCTTGGCCATTCAAATGGATCCCTTTCTAAAGGAATAAAGAAAAAAAAAAAAAAGGATATTGGGGGTCAGGGTGGAAGGGGAATCTTACAGACCCTTTCTGTACATACTCCCCAAATTCTTGGGTATGATTTAAAAGCTATTCCATCGACAACAAAGCAACAGTGATTTTAAAATTACTTCAAGCTAGAGTTACTGTCAGCCCTAAAAGCTCCCGGCTGCTTTTAATTACATTTTACCTTTCCTCTTTACTTAGCAATGGGATACCCGTACCCTGAATGTATTACTGCGCAGTGACTGAGGACAGTTAATCATTTCCTTTTACAAAAGAACTAATATGCAGGAAAGCACTGATTGATATCATGAAGCTAAATAAGAATATTTAAGACCACTTTTATTAATGGTTTACAACATTAAACTCACTGTGACACAATAGCAGCCTTTTATAAAGGAGAGTTAAGCTTTTTTTATGCTGATGTTGAACCTGAATAGAGACTTTAATGGCAATCAGCAGGAGTCTACCTTCTTGGGTAGGCACAGTAAGGCTYAAGTCAATGGACTCACATTGCCTTGGACTGTATTCAGATCTGGCCAGCAGTGCATTGAAATACAATGTACCCYGCTTCAGAGAAGTCAAGTTTTATCACAGTGGATTAAAGAAAGTTTAGCTGAGTCCTATGATGGTTTTTCCAGGCTGTCACATAGATCACTAGGAAATTCGAGCTCTGCTTGGTTTTCTAGTCAGAAAAAGAGATTTTGCATCAACATAAAATATCTGTACTTGATATATCACTTTTATACGCTGTATGACTACAGGGCCTTTTGTAAGTATAGGGCTTATCTGACTAATTTTCTGGAAATTTTATTAATTACAATGTCGCTTTTTGACGCAATTACAGTTATCACAAACGATGATACTTAACAAGAAAGATGTACATGGCCTGCCTGAAATGACTTAGTTTTCATAATATTAAACAGAAATTGGTCTGTGTTGTCATTCTTAGATAAAAAAAAAAAAAAAAAAAAAAAAAATTTATTGTTTTGAAAGACACTATGATAAAAAGAGGTTAAAATATAAAGATAAAAAAAAAAAAAAAAAAAGCATAGATTACAGCCTGTGACCTCTTTTCTGCCTTTTGATGTACAAAGAAGTCTTGAAACGTGCATTAAACATTTTTTGGCTTGGTTTTAAGCACAGTTTTAAGCTCAGATCTTCTCTGCCTTGTTTGTGCTAAGAGGCTCCCTGTGGAAATGACAGGATGGTGACACCAGACACAACAGCCRTGACACCTAATCACTTGACAGCAGGAGTGATTCAAATAAATTCAACCCTTAATGTCCCTTTCTGTCTGATGGATTTTTTTTTTTTATAATACCTATTTACTCAAACTTTGTGCATAAGTAGGAGAGAGGAAGATTGAAAAGCCTGCTCTTTGTATTAAGCTTGGGCAGATCCCATGACACATGTCAGGATCTTGAATAAGTTGTGAGCAAAACCAAACTGAGCATGTTTGCCATTCTTGATACTGCTACAAGAAAAAACTAAGCATTCACTTAATATTCTTTATACTGCTTTTTTTTTACATCACATACATGGAAAATAGTTCTCAAACTATGTTTCTCCAAGAGAGCATGGTAGAAAACTTAGTATGCTGAGGAAGGTTRATGTGGTGAGGAAGAGCATTATCCATCTGGAATTGCTGGAAGAGGATTCCCRCTGGCTAGCTGGAATTGAATTTTGCCCAGTGAAGCAGCGTCATTTTTTTCTGTATCTTCATTCAGCTCCTAGAGGACAGGAGTTTGGTCTGTGTAGTGCTCTGTCCAGTGTCGTTAAATGTGCATGTACATTTTTACAGACCAAACAGATTGGACACTGGGTGTGGAAGTCTGGAGAAAGGTGGTTGAAGGCTGTTTCTGCTTGGACCAGGCAGGGCACTGTAGCACTTCAAAGGGAAGTGAAAATAGAAAGAAACACTAATGTCAAAGAACTTTACCTGCCTTAATTCCTTGTACCCTTCTTCATGTGAAATGTCATTACTTCCTTCCTGAGGGTGATCTTTCCCTCTCCCAATGTGCTTTTGTCACTGTACAACTTAACGATGGCAAAAAGAAACATTGCCAGGTTTAGTGTCAGTGTTTCAGCRTGATAAAAAGCTGTTTTGCTTCATTTCCTGAACTCCTTGCTGGCCAGCTTTCACTCTCTGATACGGTTGATCTAATTGTAGTGCTTATCTTTAAACAGCTCCACCAATGACCTCTTGTTAGGACTATTTAATACTAATGTGTCTTCTCATGTCATGTAAACTTTTTTTAGAACTAGAATTGTAATGAGCAGAAGAGCGGCGCAGCTGTATGATAAAGCTTTCATTAGAGGATTCCTTAATAGAAGCTACTTCCACTCCTTGATTGCATAATCAACAGTTAATGAAATTGTCTTGGTAACAAGAGCTACAGAGTATTACAGCCTCTCTTGAGACTAAGTGGAAAGACAATTGTACCATCCTGAGAAGACTATTGATTGTTCACAGTTTGAATTTGATTGCCCTTAAGGGGAACTAAACAAGAGATCATCTTCAGCTCTGCTAAATGGATTTTGCTTCTTCTGAAAGTTATTGTTTCACTTCCATACGAGGCATTCAGGGGGCAATAAACACAGAGAAGAATAATCTCATAACAGATTTCTTGAGTCGGCAAGTTGGAAAGCACCCATCACTGTAAAACAAGGGATGGCTGCTTCTTCCAGGTCCTCCAAGGTGACTCTGTGTTTGTGGTCATACCTATTGGGACTCCCCAGCCTACAGTTTGTTGATTTTCTCGTTCCAGGAGGGAATCCCAAAGGAAAGTTCGCTCTGGGACTAGTTCAGAATGAATGGAAGGTTTATGTGAAAAGGCCTCTCGATCGCGAGGAACAAGACGTTTATTATCTGAACATCACTGCCACTGATGGCCTCTTCGTAACCCAGGCTGCTGTAGAAGTGACAGTCACTGATGTTAATGATAACAATCCAGTTTGTGAACAGGTGAGTTAGCAGCGCTCATGGAAATCTGCCATTTTGTCGGGATGATGGTTTCGCTGTGTGCACCACTGCTCTTCACAGCCGCAGGATCTGGAGTGATCTGGGGAGGAGCAGGGTGAATCCGGCCAGTGAAGCAAAGGAGAAATGATAGTGGATTAGCAAAGGTAGGGGAAGAATCTCCTCCATCTTCTGCCCTGTGGCTTTGATAGCGTGTTTTTCTCAAGAAAAGAAGTATAASGTGGCACTGGCATCAGAAAGTCACCCTTTTCCTCCAGAAAATTGTGCTTACCCTTCACAACCAGTTGTAAATCTACTGGCCACTACAAGCAGATCTGAAGGKTTGGGGAAGTGTCTTCCACCTAACATAATTCCAGCTTTAACAAAGCTGGCAGCGGGCTAGTAGCCAAAGACCCAATGGAAAAGGAAAAAAAAAAAAAAGAAAAGTAAGTAACTCATTCCCATTTTGCCACACGTACCCATATTTTGGCCTGACTGCACCATTAGCTTTCTCTTGTTCTGTGAACGAGCAAAGTGGGGAACTGATAATACTGTGATAGAAAGATCCRGAAAGAGAGAAAAATATCCCTAAACCAGATTCTTTTAAAGTTACTGCTGAAAGGTCGACATTATCACTGATGGACCACTGGTGCTGAAAGCACCACTCTGGGGAATCCCATCCTGGATCTCCTCCAAGCACTGTTGAATAATGTGGTAAAATCAGTTATCTTCATTAGCAAGCCCCTCAAGGTTTTAATTTCACGGATGTGATGAAACAGCTGAAAATGAGGTAGAAAATGTGACTGCATTTTACACTTAAAACTAGCCCAATTAATAGTCATAAACTGTCATTGTTTTTGTGACACCTCAAAGCTTAACAGTGATTTGAATTTCTAGGAATGGGTTATATAAAGGAAAATTGTTTCTTTTATAGAAAAATGTATTACAGAGGGCTTAAAAAAAGCTTGCACAAAGACTATAAAATGCTGTTACTGCATAGCCTACATTTCTGTTTTCATCTCCAGGTTGCTTACACAGCAGTATTTCCTGAAGACATTCCATCAAACAAAGTCATCCTTAAAATCAGCGCCAAAGATGCTGACATTGGTTCCAATGGCGAAATACGCTACTCTCTCTATGGTGCTGGGAACAATAAATTTTTCTTAGATCCAGAAAATGGTAAGATGAAGACAAAATGTTTCCAAATGATCCTTTAGTACTTGGACATCAGGGGTCTAACTTTCTTACTTGGACATCAGGGGTTTAACTTTCAATAACTACATTACACTTGGAAAGCTGGCACTTATTCTAGTCCCTGCTGGTGCAGCACTGAAGCAGTGGTTGTAGGAGGGAGAAGGAGCAACATATTTGCTACCAAACTGAATGTTGTGTTCAGGAAAGTGGACTTGACCCTTTCGTTCCCCARCCAGACCTCAATCAAGGGTTTGGGGCACTCATCCTGAAGTCTTTTGACAGAAAAGCAGGGAAGCTGCCAGCACAGAGCTCCTTCAGCTCTGGACTTCGTTTCCTCCACCTCGAGCTGGATGTATAGACAGCTAGAGCCTATGTTGAGGGCATTCCTTTTATACCTGAATTTGGGAGGAGAAAGAATATCAATAATGCATTTGTGGGCATGTGAAGTGTTGTCTGTTTGACAGTTAGTTTGGAAAATGATGTTCATCTCTGARCATCATGTAGATTCTGTGTTGTTCAAACACATACAATCAAAACTAAGTTTTCCATGAATAAAAATCCCACCTCTCTGTTTTTCGTAGCGATTTGATTTCTGAAATGATAGACTAAGTCCCTCCATGTGCAAGGCCTCCTCTCCCCGACTAGCAGGAGGCAGCGCGCCTGCTATTGCCATCATGACTGACAGAAGAGGAGGCGTTGGGAGATGTAAACAGTGTGTGGAGGGGGAACTGCTGCCCTCGTCAAGAAATGTTATATTGAACTGTGAATCTTCACAAAATTAAGCTTGTCTTCCGATTGGTGATGGATGTTTACTGACATGATAATGCTTGGCAGTTGTTTGTGCTGTGGAAAATAGATGATGGATAAAGTTCTGGCAGTCTGAACAAGCTCTTCTTTGCTTGCTGCTGCAGGTTGTGCCGATACCAGCCTTTGTATGAGAATAAGTCTGATATAAATTAGATATTAGAGCAATTTTTTGAACAGTAGCACGAGCAGAAGTGTTTCAACAGATTCAAGGTGTTGTCTGTAGCAAGACAGACTTCTGTCTAGACATGTATAATCTTAAAAGTAACAAGAAGATAGACTTTAAGAATATTCTCTACTGTGCTCTCTGTCATGGGTGCAATTGTAGGATGTGAAAGGTCCTCCAGAGTGGCTTGTCRTCCCTTCATTTGTCTTCATCCTATCGTTTTATAGGATGGAGAGAAGTGAAAAGTGACAACCTTTTATTTCATTCATTGGAATAAGCAGGGCTGTTTTCTGTAGTTGTTTTGGGGGATTGTTTTGTTGTTGTTGTTTTTTGTTTTTTATTTGTTTGCTTTTGTTGTTTGCTTTTCTGTAACTGGGAAATGCATGTTCCTGGATACTCACACTGTCTAGAATTAGTATCGCTGTTGCAGTAATAATGATGGCTACTAATTGATTTTAGGTGAATTGAAATCCTTGGCCCCTCTCGATCGGGAGAAAATCCCTGTGTACAACCTGGTTGCCCGGGCTACAGATGGTGGTGGCAGGTTTTGCCAGTCAGAAATCCATCTTATTTTAGAAGATGTTAATGATAATCCACCAGCATTTTCATCTGATCACTACACTGCATGTGTCTATGAGAATACAGCCACCAAAGCTTTATTGACAAGAGTCCAAGCCACTGATCCTGATGTAGGTAAGTGAATAATGCTGCTAACGATAACCAATGCTCAGGAAAACCATGTAGATTGATGAAATTACGACAAAGATGATAAATATATATATTTTTAATATTGTCTTTCCCATTTTCAATACATTTCCTGGTACATCAAACTGGTCATGGCCAAGCTTGGAGTCGTAGTGCTATCAACACTGCAGAACTAGTCTTTTATTCTGGTGATCAGTGATAATAGTTGTGAGTTTTGGAGGTAAATTCTAACTTTTCTTCCTGCAGTGATCTTACCTCTTTTTCTGAGCCATGGTTCTGAATACCCAGGCCTCTGTTTATATGAGTAATATAGTTACATGCCATAGGGACATATACCTGATTAATTGCAGCTTAGCTAGAATTTTATACTGCTGTAACTCCCATTTGTTCCATCTGGTTACCTCAGCACAAAACTATTGTTGTACACTGTGAATATACATTATATATACTCTGTTTTTTTTTTTTCCACTGCACATTTCACTGTACTTTTAAAGTGTAACAGTTTATTACATGACGATCTTAACCTTGAAATCTAGGCCCAATTCTAAATATTTTAAGGGGTTTATATATAAAACAATGCAAAGTAAAACCTTAACAAATCTCCCGTTTTGTTTTAACCCATTTGCATCAGATGGCATAAATAAGCCTTAATAGTTTGTTTTTCTTTCTGTGGTTCTGGTGATGTTTTATAAAAACTGCCTTGCGTAGCATCATGATAAAAAGCAGGCCTTTTATTGAATGAAAAAAATATGTTCAATTTTAAAATGTTGTCTAAAGCACAGTGGATACTAGTGGTCTCATTAAGGTTGTTAATATCAATATGCAGCGTATCCTCAATATATAGGAACAACGAAGTCATTAGTGTATTTACAGAGAGCTACATCATATGCTGTGGTTGAAAAATCACAATTAAAATTTATGATACCATCCTGCAGTGAAACAGCAATTACTGGTGCTAAACTATTGAGCAACTTGAACATCCAAAGTTGTTGCTTTCCACTGTTTTAATTATAATTTTTCTCACAGGTGAGGTGACATTTTAAGGAGGGGAGGATAYACAAAAAATTAGAGTCAGAAGTTGTCAATAAAAGTTCTTGCTAGCATCAATGTTACATAATAAAATAGTTATAAAAAATGTGAACAAATTGCTACATCATCCTTCTGAAACCAGATAACTTCAAGGGAGGGATGCATGTAATGAAAAAGGAAGGGATATGAACATTTTTAATGATTAGACCTGAAAATCAAATAAGACACTGTATCATTACAAAAGTGCCTCTGGCCTATAAAATTGAATGTTATATTAATTATTGTTCTGTTAGTCCATACACTGATTCCCTGCATAGTGAAGGATTTTTGGATTCTGTAATGCTCCCAACACAGAGATAAAATATAGTTATATTACTCTAGGATTTGGTGGAGCTTTCTCCTGAAAACATCTGTGGAGCCTCTAATGATCATAAAATCAATTTTTGACATTCAGCAAACATCTTATTATCAGCTTTAACATTTGCCAGTTCTGATTTGGGCTTTGAAGAGCCATGTGCTGTAAGGGTAGGAATAGGAATGTAGAGGCCAGTGAGATAAAATTGGAGAGAGGTCAGTTTGTGATCTGCAACTGCCTGCAACTAAACACCATCTAGCAAAAGAAATGAAAAACTGAAAATATTTTGGTCAGATACTGCTGGGTAATAAAGGCACCTTGCAGAAAACAGGGAAATGTTGTTCGCACTGTTGGATTTACTTTATGCTGGCTGGTAAAAGTTCTGAACTCATAATATCTTGGGAATTTTGGAGACTGGAATATAAGTTGTTTAATATATATATATAATTTGGATATATGTTTAAAAACTACCCATAACAGCTGGACTTTCTGAAGGAGAGCTATGACTTTTATTTATTTATTTATTTATTTTGGTAGTATTCAGCAGAAAAAAAAAGTTTTAAGCACTTAACTCTAGGAGCATGCAAGTTTCTTTTACATAACTTTTCCCTGTAGCGAGGAGTCATAAATTAAAATCACATGGAAGAGAGTATACACATTTCTCTTTGATAAAAGATATTAATAACATCAGCATAAAGTAATTCTTTCTCCCCTCCTTCTTGCAGTGGAATTTTTTAATATTTCCACAAGATATTATTTCCCATATCTCACCACCATCAGGTTTAAAAATGTGCAAACTGAAAGACATCTTAAAGGCTAGGTTTTTTTTGTTTGTTTGTTTTTTTACAGTATGCTAGAGAAGCTTATAGGAAACAGTAGATTTTCCACCTCCCACTATCTTTACACCCAAGTGCCAAGAGAAGAGCTGGAGTGAATGATGGGGTCTGGTTATTGGTGTGACCCCATCAGACGCCCACAGCGTCAACCTGCTTAAATGTTATTCAGGTTGCTCTAGTGCAGCAACACTGAATAAAGCATTGATGGGACRTTACAGCAAGTATGAAGTTAAAAACGAAACATAAATATCAAAATAAATGTGGAGCCTCAATTACTGCTGACCCATAGGTACCTACCTGCTTCCAGTGCCTTTCACCTTTGATGCCTATTCCTGTTGTTGCAGCCTTGCTAGCAGAAATTGAAAATGAATGACAAAATGGACCAAGCTCAGCAGTGCTTTAAATGGCAGGTAGAAAGACCTGCTTCAGCAGCAGTTGCTTTATCTTAGGAACGACCTCCGTGCTCAGGCCAGTTTTCATGCTGATTGATGATCGTGATGATTTGTGTTGATACAGAAGGCACTCACTGTGCTCCGTAGTAGCAGTGGATCATCCAGCCTCGCTAGGAGTCTTCATGACCATTTGGACACTGGCAGTTCTGCACCATCCACGTTTGTGGCCTGTTCAGTGATTTTGCTGACATACTGAATTTTCTCTGAGTTTGCATTTCACCCAGAAGGAGAACGACCTTGTGAACCTGCCCTGCTTTCCTGATGCCAGTGCTTTCCAGCCTTGCTGTTATCCTGCTGCCCAAGTCATGGCTGGCACAAAGTCAACAAGACCTCCCCCATCCCCTGCCCATCCAACCAGTATATACAGACTYGGCTGTTTTGGAGCCTGCGTCTCCTAAGGCATGCAGCCAGCATGCAGGAAAACACAGGAGCATAGGTTGAGGAAAAAATGACAGCAGTGACTTTTACTTGGTTGCAAAGAGATCCCTGAGGTTCACAGATGTCACTGCTTGGTTCCCAGCCATCATTTTCCATCCCCATGCCTTGTCTCCAGCTCCTAGACGTGATGATCTATAGCATGGGAGCAGCAAATACATGCAAGGTGCAAGCAGCTAATCCATTCCCAGCTTGCACACTGGCTAGCCAGAGCTTGGAGCATCTCAAAGAAATACAGTTACAGAATTCAGAGCAGTCTGCTTTTTCCTAGAATAGCAGCAAAGGCACTCACCAACTCACTTGACCCAATCAGGCCTTACTGAAAAACTGTCTGCCCTGATCTCTGACATAAATTGTTTTATCTTTGCCTTGATTTTTGTGAATTTGTGGTCCACTTGCTGGACAGAGTCCACCTTGCTTTCGTGGCATATGTGAACAGCACATGAGACAGGCCGGGCCCTCCCTGTGTGCTGAAGATCAGGGCCACACGGTGCATGTGGTGGCGAGTCAGAGAGCAGCATGTAGGCCTGCGAAAGTCTTCCCTAGCGATGAGTCTCATGGCTTTGTGGATGCAAAGGTGTTGTGCCGTCAGGCACCCAGAGCAGTGGGAGCAGTATGGGGCACCTGGGCTGGAGGTAATTCASATGAGGAGGGTTATTTACAGATGATGTTTTACAAAAGCTTACAGAAATACAGAAATATTCTACCATTCCTAACAGCAGATCKAACAGCATTCAGTAGTGCAGCCTAGGAAAATGTTGTGGTGCWTTCTTCAAAGTGTTCTCTCAGACTYGTGTGAAGGGTGCCTGGAGTTTGCCAGCTTTCAAAGGCAGTGTAGCCTCAGAGCAAAACACAGAACACTGTGAGGTTTACTTGACATTTTTCTGCTCTTTGTACTGGAGTACTGTGTGTTAGTGTGCTGTACTCGTACAGATTTTTATGTCTCCTTGGCTTGAGTCATGCAAGGCTGATACTGAGTTAGCTCAGTGTGGCTCTTCTTTCTTTCCTCTGGCTGTGGACGTTATTCCTGGGATGTACTGAGGCAGGATAGGGTGCTTGCAGGCAGCAGAAAGGGAGGCAGTGTGCTTTGGGGAAAAGTTTGACGACTTGGGATTCGGGATGTACGTATGTATGCTGCACCCTGGCTCTTCAACACCAGACGTGCATACTGTGCTGGTCGCAAGCCTGCAAGCTTGGCCTTGTGGCATTGGGGACATTCTCCAGGTTGTGGAGGGCTCATCTGGCTGGGTGACCTTCTTAGGTTGCCCCATGCCCTGAGCGAGATGATGCGTGGCAACCAGGCGGGCACCCAGAGATGAGAGAGCATAGCCCATTCACAGCAAGGCTTGGATAGTTCAAAAGAGCAAAAAGAGGCTGGAAAAAGAAGCCCATATTAGCAACTATTTTGTCTGCAATGAGGAAGAGCAGAGAATGTGCAGAGGTGCCCCTGCTTGAGCAGGGAGGTTGGACTACATGATCTCTAGAAGTTTTTTCCAACCTCAGCCTCCCTGTGATTCTGTGATCTCTGTTTTCTCRTGAACAGTCAGAAAAACCTCAGTATTTGAAGCTGGTGCACTTAAGTGGATTTGAGGGAGAGAGATGGATGTTGCAATCCTAGTTCAGGAGCCAGGATAAGACCTGATTCTCTCCTATAGACAAATTTCTATAACCAAGTTATACATGTCAATCTATGTGTYTTAATTAGGCCATTTTCTAAGAATTATATAGAGTTAAATACTAATTGGGCTGAGATCTATGAGACTGACTCTGTAGTCCTGTGATTAGTGCATTTGCCTTCCATGTGGAGAGTCTAAATCAATCAAGTCTCTAATCAGCCTGGTTTTCTGTCAGGAAAACTAAATATTCACCCCTTCATGCAAAATGAAAGAGCTGCAGCAGAAGGGACTCAGCCCTCCTGGTAGCCTCCATTCAGCCTCCTTGGTAGGAGATACCTGCTTTCTCCACCAAGAAGCATAGGGAAGCAGATTTCTTAGTAAGTACCTGGATATTCTGGTGAACAGAGGGAAGGAGGATCAATTTCTTTCTGCTTCAGACTGAAAGTTTTATCTTGAATTTCAAAGAACTCTGTGACAAAACTGATACTTCCTCTCAAGGTTTGGTCCCAATGAGTTTGGATGTTTCAACAACAATGTTGTCTGTGCTCCAGAAAATGAAAAAAATCCTGAAATCCTGCACTCCCAGTACAGGTTCTTAGGAAATAAGAAATGTGTATATCATATTTTTTGTCTTGTTGCAGACCTGGAATTGTACTTGTAGTTATCCATAGATGTCCTCTCCAAGGAGTCTTAAAGAAAATGAAATTAAAAAGAAATATGTAGCAGAAATAAAGATCAAAGAATAGAGACAATTCTTTGGGGCTTATTAGGCTAAGCACTTGTCCAGAGAAAGTGGCATCAAGTGCAGCACGGGAAAGAAGTTTCTCCTTTGGATGTTTCCATAGATGTGTCAACATGTTTTTGGAGGTAATGAATAAAGACATCAATCATACCCATGATGGGCACTGCCCCTGGATGGATGAGGGCAACTGGGTCTGATGCTCACACAKCTGGGCCACACAGCTGGCCTTGGTGAAGGGCTCAGTGCTTCCAGGTGAGACCATGAGGCTGTCAAGGAGGAGTGCCGGGTAATAAGAGCCTGATTAAAGTGCCAGTCTCTAACTTAYGCAGAACAGCAAGTAACCACATAACAAAATCATCAAAACATATATTGATTTTGTCATTTACTGGCAAAGTCAGTGTACAGCAACTCTCTACTTTGTGCGTGGGCTTTTATTTATGTTAGGCAGCTCCCTTAAAATGGATCTACAAAGTTTTCRGGTATTGTGGGTCTGAAAAAGAAGAAAACAGAGATTCAAACATAAATAAGAAGAGTAATAGAGACAACAGGGCAAAAGATTTACTAAAATCAAACTGCTGGATGGGTAGCTCAGACAGTGAGGGTAGCATCAGCTAGATGGATATATCTGATTATTGTCTGGACATTTGTGAAACAAATGTAACAAGGTATTTTCTAGAGGAAGACACTTTCTCTTTAAAATATAGATGGAGTTTCCTATATATTTACCCATCTCTTTCCCTCACTGCCTTAGAAAATAGCCCAGGGGATAGTGGACATAGAGGAACATGGAAATCCAAAATTATCAGTTCCTTTTTCTGAAGTTGTTCAAAAAAGAGTGCGTAAATGGGGGATTATATAAACTCAAATTACAGATTAGTTAAAGGAGGAGCCCTTTTCAACCTTGTTGAAGCTGTTTTGAAAAAAGAATTAAAGAATCAATCAGAAATAGAAAGAGCATATGAGTGAGCATTGTTCTGTAGCCTGATAGATGATTGGATTCTGGTCTGTGTTCCCCATAATYTAGTGTATTTTATCCAGGACCTGTTCAATGAAATGTGGTAGCTTTATAGCCTAGTGCTCCTACCTCCCAGGCAAATACTCTAATTCTTAGGCTTGTGTGTCATACATAGAGCGGAAGGGCAGGCCTTACATCCTTCAGGTAAGGTGTAGAAAAGTGACTGAATTATGTGGGAAAAAAAAACAGAAATGTCAATGTGGGCTGACAAGACCAGAAAACACCAACACATCCAAGTTTACCCAGAGAATTTTTGGGAGAAAATCTAGGTTTTACACTTCTTAAGAAGGCAGAAGCACTTCTGGGAATGTAGTGATGCAGAACTTTGGGCCCCTAAGAAAAAAAAAAAAAAAAAAAAAAAAAGGCAAACTATATTGTGGTGTTCAGGTTTATCTGCTGTTAGGAGGCAAACAAACAAGGTATTTTGGGATCATGATAGGGAAGTTACGAGCCTGCCTAAACAATCTGTATTCCATGGTCTTTACCTTGCCTCTCATGCGTAGACACGTAGGTGACCAAACTCTGTAAGCAGACAGTCAGGTTTGCTCCTGTTCTTGAATCCTACTTCAAGCCAGAGATTTAAAGCTGAAAATAGATAGCCAGGGGAACTTTCTGAACACATAGGCACCATTGCAGTAATCATTACATACGTATCCTGTTGTGCCCCCACACTGTAATGTGCTTGTCGTCATAAACAGAATCCTCTTGCTCAAGTTTGGAAAAGAGTAAACATTAAACAGGAGGAATGGGGGAGTGTGACTTCAGTTTCCAGAAAAAAAATGAAGAACAAATAATGAAGTTTGTGAGCATCAATAGGGTATCAGAGAGATGGCTGAAAGCTTGTCTCCAGTCAGCAAGCAAATGTCATCAAACCAATCTCATTTCTTCTTGCAACATGCTGAGAGGCTGTATGGAAAGGAAAGAAGCAATCTGTGCCATACAGCTTAGGCTGTGTGAGGTTTCTGAAATCATATCCCAAGACATTTTTATRAGAAAGCTAGGGAAATATCATCTGAATGAAAGGATTGTCAGGTAAGTTGGCAATAGCTGTGACACTGGAGGGATGGGTTAAGAAAGGTACTGAATGCAGTTCTGCTCTTCCTTTCATTCGTGACTGGACAAGAAGGTATAAAACTTGTGCCGTTAAATGGCAGATGCAAGCACCCAGGATAGTATGAAAGCAGCAGCTGTGGGATTTAATCATTGGAAATGTGACCTGGAAAAATACTACACAAATACTAAAATAAGCACGATATCCTGTATTTATGTAAGAATCAAGTACACCGATTGACTAGGCAGCAGAACTGTGGAAATGCTCTATTACAGTGGTCACAAGCTAAATGTTTATGTACCTTTTTGTATAGGTGTGAAAAAAAATTTTAATTTGATGGATAAGCAAAGGTGAGTTTGTAAAAYAGGAGGCATATTTTTTTCTGTCTGCTTGTTGGTGGTTGCAAATCCAGAGCTGAAGAGCTGTGTTCAATTTTGGGTTCATCATTTCCAGAAAGACGAGGGCTAGCTGGAGATTCACCACAATGATCACAGGTCTGTAAAACACCAGGTACAAGCAAACATTAAAGCAGCTGGAGGTGAGGAGGTGCTGGAGAAAAAAGAATTGCAGAGAAAATGTTAAAACAACCTTCAAATATCAGAAAAGAAGCTAAAAGGAGAAGGGAAATGGACCTTGGAACCTTTTTTTCTTTTCTTTTTTTTTTCCGTGGCCTTTTTTATTTTTGTTTAATCTCTGCAAAAGGTCAGAGAAAGTTTTTTAGTTAAAAGGGATGTGAGCCGCCGAAGTACATTGCTCAAGGAGGCTGWGGATAGGCTGCTCTTAGGGAAAGGAATATCTTTAATTCATCCTGTCCCTGCACAGGGGTAAGTTAGATGACCTCGTAAGATTCCTTCTATCCTTCTGTTCAGTCATTTCTATGAATTTCTTTCATTTTTGAGATTTCCAAGGCATTTTGAGCCATATGGGAGAAGAGAACGAGGTGTATGACAAGGAAAATCGTACCTCCTGGATTATGTTGCCTGAAAAAATCCCTGTGTTTAAATTGGATCTCTGAAACATACATATGCACACACACTATTGCTGCAGATCAGTGTTTTAGTTTAATACAACATTGCCCAATTTGCAGTTTTACCACAGCCAGTGGGTATATCCAAATTGGTGCTTGTGCCACTGCTAACTCTAAGGCTTCCTCCACTTTAAAAAATGCTGAAGTTTATACCTGGTCAGTATGACAATGTCAAACACTCAAGATCATTGATGAAAACAAATATTCAGTCAGATAGGCCAAAATTCTGTCTAAATAAATATCTACTGGAAAAGAGAGGGAGAAAAAAACAACCATTCTGACCCCTTCCCTCCCAGTTCAGATAGACAGTGGAAGGTGTCATAATACTAAAAGCTTATGCCTGCTGTATATGTCAAATATTTGCATCTGGTAATGGGTTAGTGTCTTTACCTCTTCCTCTATGGCTGTTTTGAACTTACAGTACCATGATTCCCTTGGGGGACATGTGTGAAAGAGGCTTTCATGGGGTCAGGGCCATCATTCCCCACCAAGAAACTGGACAAAGCAGCCAGAGCTTGTCTTCGTAAGAGGTAGTATGGGTTGAACTTGGCAGCTTTTCTGCCTAAGTTGTAAAAACCACTTGAAATATCTTACCCTATGGGGCTATAGATTCTTCTGCAATTGAGCAAGGTACTTCTGGCAAGATTTCTTTCATCTTAAAATGATGGAGTAGCGTATTATGAAACCTGGTTTATTATTTGTCTTTTTGTGTCTTGTTTGCTGTTAATGAAGCTGTGGCCTTTTAACTTTCAGTAATCGGGGTTGTGGTTAAGACTTGCATAGTCGGGCCAGAGGTGCGTGACAATGTTAATCATCACACCACAAAACAGAGGCAAGAGGAAGCACAATAACCAGATATCATGCTTAAAAATCACTACTAACTTGAAAAGTAATAGCTATTTTTAAARCTTTCTTTCTGGGTGGCTTTCTATTTTGCTTTTGGTTTATTTGTTTATAATGTTTGCCATTACCTCTTTCTCAAGATTTTCAAAAGCGTCCTTTCCCAAGTCTTCCTCTCTGGGTTTATTATGAAACTCATGTTAGAAATCAACAGCYGACAAAAATTAAACTTCATTTTCCTCAGATAAATAAGAAGGAAGTAGGTAGGATACCTGTACTTGGGGAAACACATTAGATGATGAATTTCAGGTGATAGATCAAAACAGGAAGGAAAGATATACTGTGGATTGATTTTAATGTATATAAAGCTTATATGTATAATGTATATAAAGCTTAATTTCTATGTGAAAGAGTAAGCAGGTAAAGCACAGTGCAGAAATTTGCTGTCAGCTGTGGCCTGTGTCTGTTGTGATAATGCTGAGCCCTTTATCGATGTCAGTCTGGATCAACCCATGTTGTAACTCCAGCATTTTCAGTCAAGTTAGACGAGGAGAAATGTGATCCCTACATTATAAAGAGAAGCATTTTATTTGCCTAGTGCTATTTGCAGTAGTAATGACACACAAGATGTCATTGTGTGACATTCCGTACATGCTCCTTTGTTTTAGTTGAGAAGAAACAAGGGAAAAAAATGTTTGAAGGATGGCATTTGAGGTAGTAAAAAGCTATAAGATACACAAGCTCTGCAGTCAGAGATTTGGCAAAGGACAATATTCTGTCACATGCTAATACAAGTCTAAATATAAAACAAAATAGCTTATTCCTTTATTAAAAAAAAAACATGCTTCAATCCTCTTATAGTAATAATAATTCCTGCAAAGCTTTCCACATGCAAACAGCTGCTGTTAGTGATTGGCACCTTAGAAATTGCGGAAGTTCAGTGGGTGAGTGGCTGGGCAGAGCACAGTTTGCAAACATTAATCCCCCGGCAGCTGTGGCCAGCGCGTGGAGGGATTGCCCTCACCACCCATACAGGAACAAAGGCGCTGGAGCAGCGGTTCCCTTTTCACACAGTTATCTCCTTTGAAGTCACAGCAGCACATCTGCTGTCCTCTCTATGACAGGGCAACCACTGGCACACACTGGTGGAAGCTTATTTCTCAGTAGATGGCAGCCCATAAGACTCGGGCATTTCGGATCTCAGTAGAAATGACTTCCTGCCTCATCTGTGCCTCCTGCCTGTTCTGTTCCCAGCCTCAGATCCTGAAGCCTAATGGAGACAGGCACTGATAAGATTCAGCATTTTTTTAAAGTGCTTTTCCTGCAGCAGCTTTTCACTGGATGCATTTTCCTCACAAGAACCACACATTAAAATCCAGCCCTGTAAATCACTTAAGGAGCAAAGCAGCAGGTGGCTGATATCTGTATTTCTTCTCTTCCTCCTGTGCCTGAAAGTCATCAAGGGTTGTTATCTTTGAGTGTCCCAGTTGAGATCTTCTGATACTGGTCTTCTGTCTCTCTTCATATAAGATAGAAATTCCACCTGCAAGAGCCTTTACTTCAGGTCCCATGAGCAAAGTAAGACTGTTTCCACCATCAAACAAGTCTTTTTTTCAAGAAACAAGAAATATTTATCTTCAAGAATAAGACACTCTCACTTTCTGCATAGAAATCCCTTATCTTGGAATCCAAAACTCTAAAATGCGTATCTGAATTGGCTTTTTCGTGGTATTACTAGCAATATTGTACGTAATATTTTGCTAGTTAATGGATGTGACCATTAAATAGCAGAGTCTGAGTGCAGCGGTCTATTTTGATCAGATTATAGTCACCAGGATTATAGCTTCTTCTGTGTAAATTCATTCCACATGTTGTCAGATACACCAGGTTATGCCTCTCTCTCTCTACTTTCCTATGCAAGTTCTTCTTGCTGAAGTTCTGAGGTGTTTCAAGACACGAGTCGTGGGTGAGCCATCTCCACCCCAGCTATTTGTGCCCTGAAAGAACATGCTGTCTGAATTKTCTGCATTGTGCTCAGATACTGCTATGCCAAATATCAGATAGCGTCTTTGTGCTGGAGAAAAAAAAATTAAGCAAGGTCTCTTACATAGTCATGAACACATACACTTGGAAGGTGTGTGCTAAGGTCCCTGCTCCAGACAAATGCTTAATTCTGTATGGAAACTGGTAGATATCAAGACAGACCCAGCCCAGACTACTAAATGTCTTTATGGATGAAACTCATGTGTAGGCTGAGTGTTGCTCTAAATCAGGACAAATCCATTTTTTCCAGCACCTCAGGAGAGATTTCTAATCATGAACTGTTCTGGTCACATCCTTCCTTCTTCACAAGGGGAGGTTTGGAGTGGAGTCTTGGCAGAAGAAGATGCTCCCCTGCCAAGAATACGGACACATCTCCAGCCATTCAGACACTCAAAACCTTCCAGTTTCCAGTGCATTTTGTGCCCCTTGCGCTATTTTCTGCTGAGTTGGTTGAGGAGTGTTGCACACCCATATAAATATTTGAATACACATATAAAGAGCTGAGCGAAGCAGTGACCGTGGTTTCCAGCAGGGCACAGGCTGTTCGGGGTGTGGGTGTTTCAAGACATGAAAGAGTCTTGGACTAGTTTCCATGCTGAGCTCCATTCTCATGTGTGCAGTAGGCACAGCAATGGATTTTTATCCCCTCCTTGCCTGTCTTGCTGTTTTCCTGAAGGAGTGCCTCTGATTTTTGCAACATTTGTGATGCCTTGGTGAATAGAGAGTTCTGCTGTGATTAAAAAAAAAAAAAAAACGGTTCATTACAATATTGGCACTTAAACTTTTATTTATTTTAAAGACTTCTGAATGTTTGAAATACCCTGTGGTGTTGCAAGCACTGTGTAAAAACTTTATTCCCTGACGAGGTCACATAGTGATTCCTGATGCTACCTGAGCAGGGGCTGGTGCTTTATGGCTGCTCTGGCTTTTATGTGAGCGTGGTTAAAGAAGAGAGTCCCCAGCTCCCCCTTGTGAGGATCCTCTGCTCCTGCTACGCCAAGCAGAAAACAAATGTGATTTGTGCTGCTTTTGATCAGTCGTTTCTGCAGTGCTTTGCTGCAGCTGGAAAGCAGAATAATAGTGTCACCAATTTTGAATTAACAAAATATGCCTAGAAGGCATTGGTAGCTCTTGTTCAGCTGATTAATGTCAGGCTTGTAAAGCCTGTTCTCTCCCTCCGCAAGGGCAGCGAATGCTCAAGTGTGAGATGTTACAAACAGAGACTCACCGATTTAGTGGGTCTTGGTGTTTTAGTTACAATCTCTTAGCGGGCACTCAGGACCAAAGTATGAAACAAAGCAGCGTCAAGGGAGCTCGAATGAGGTTGTATCTGTGCTCACTTTTAATTAGATTTGAAATGGCTATCCCACTTAGTGCAGCAGAGAGCCAGGGCCCTGCCTTCCCCTCAGGCCTTGTTACTGGCAACAGCTTTCGCATCAAGATCTGCGTATTCAGCAGCTGTGTGGGTAGGATTTATGTGCTGGGAAATACAGGCAGGAGTTGAAAAACGCAGAATATCGTAAAATTCAGTGTTTGTTCTCAGATGGGGAGGAAGGGCACTTTCTTTGCAAAGTGCAGGAATTCTTTGTTCTTGCAGGAATTCTTTGGTGCAGCTTTTGTCTAACAGGTATMATTTATTATGCTAATATTTTGCTTCTCAATAGTGGAATCAGGGCAGTATCAGTAGCAAGTGTATGTTTTATACCACCTGATGTATATTTTTATGGGTTTATTTTTGCCTCATGAACATTTCTATTCCTTCAAGATGTGCTCTGAGCCATTTCATTTTCAGCATACTGCCTGTCTCATCCAATTCAGCTGTAAGTTTTACTGGGCAAGGACCATATCTGGATTGTGTTTCATTACGTAGCAGTTCTGCAAAATGGTGGGGAGTTTTTTTGTTGGTTTTTTTTTTTTCCAAGGTATCATGCTGAAGGAAGAAATCTAATTTATCCCTAAGGATTTGTCAAGTAAGAAGGACATGTCCTTAGCTCCCAAACTTTCAACCCTACTGTCCCCTCAGGAACACCTACTTGCATTCACTCTGACCACATTGGAAATGATGACTGTGGCAGCAGATTTTGCTTAGGTTTCCCACTAAAAATAGAGAGGGGACTTATTTTTTTTTTCCCCCCCTACTGTTCCAATTTTCACATCTGCTTCTCTTTCAGGTGTGAACAGGAAAGTTGTCTATTCCCTGGCAGACTCTGCAGATGGCTACTTCTCAGTTGACCAGTCATCAGGAATCATTATTTTGGAGCAGCCACTTGACAGAGAGTTGCAGTCTACATATAACATCAGTGTAAAGGCCTCAGACCAAAGCATTGTGCTGACTTTATCCTCATTTGCCACCGTTACTATTACAGTGCTAGACATTAATGACAATCCCCCTGTGTTTGAAAGAAGAGATTATCTTGTTACGGTTCCTGAAGACACCTCACCTGGCACTGAAGTCCTTTCTGTTTTTGCTACAAGCCAAGACATTGGTACTAATGCTGAGATCACTTACCTCATCAGATCTGGGAATGAAAAAGGAAAGTTCAGGATTAACTCAAAAACAGGTTTGTAAAGTGGCTCTTATTTGTAGTGCCTGAGAAAAACTTGAGTATTTTGAGTAAATCTGTTGGACCCAAACAGTTCCAGAGACATAGATGCAGAGCCTGTCAATATGTAATCAGTTTCACCTTTACAAATCAAATTTAGTGTAAAAACTGATGTAAATTCCAGTTATGCTCAGCTGCCCCAAATCTAGTGGAGAATGCCTTTCTCCATTAGTGTACTGTCAAAGTCAGCATTGATGTGACATCCCAAGAGCCAAACTTTGCAGTTATGACCACTTAAAATATTTAAATGCTTACCATTGAGAAAAGCCTCAGTAATCTAGACCTTGGCCATCATCAGAGGACCAAGCAGTTTGCAGTCCTAATATGTCAGACAGTGACTATACAGTATTGAGCTATCTGTGACTGCCCTAGTTTAGGTTGTTCCTGATTTAGGTTGTCTGACAGTTGACTCCAGCTGTGCATTTTTTGGTTAACATGACAAATTTTAGAAACACGTCACTTCTGGTTTTTAAGAAAAGCTAAGAAGTGCTGCCTTATATGAATCCCATTTTTTTGAATCCTATCAAATTGAATCCTATTTTTAACAGGATATATTCTTTCTCCTTGTTGATATTTTAATCCAGCAACCAACAATAATCTGTAATTCTTCTGTACTTTTTGTAGTAGATCTCCTTATTTTCATAATATTCACAGAGTCACAGAATGTTTAAGGTTGGAAGGGACCTCTACAGATCATCTAACCCAACCCCCTGCTCCAGCAGGGACACCCAGAGCACGGGGCACAGGGTGGCAGCCAGGCGGGTTTGGAAGATCTCCAGAGAAGGAGACTCCACAGCCTCCCTGGGCAGCCTGTTCCAGGGCTCTGTCACCCTCACAGGAAAGAAGTTCCTCCTCACATGGAGATGGAACTGCGTGTGTTTCAACTTATACCCATTTTCCCTCATCCTGTCACTGGCCGCCAATTAGAAGAGCTTGGCCTCTTCTTCCCTACATTCTCCCTTCATGAACTTATACATGTTAATCAGATCCCCTCTCAGCCTTCTCTTTTCCAAGAGAAGGCTGAGGAAGACTGGCATTCAGGAAGACTGGTACAAATTTGTCACCAGAACTTCAGAGCTGAGCAATCTTAGTTTTGAAAGCGGAAGGTAACACTTGAATGCATCTGTAATCTGGAAAGCCTCAAAATGATGCAGGGTGTCCTTTATGTTACTGCAAGCAAAAATCTCCATCCTCTATGCAGGCCACTTGTAAGAGACTTAAAATAACATAATTGAGTGTTATCCGGTATCTTCATAATGTTGATTAGTGCTAACCAAATTTAAACATAAATATGCCTAGACAGCAATATTTAGCTTCACATTTGACAATGAAGCCAAGAAGATAAATCAATAAAAACCCATGATGAAGCTTAATCACATAGGGAAAAAAAAATCCTATTTATTATTCATTAATGTGTGACAGCTCCATTGTTATCAGTTTGGAAGCAGGAGCCGAGATTCCAGACAGCTGTGTGCCGATGCAGCTTGTCTGATCGGGGCTTGAAAAATAATGCTTCTCATGCCATTTATCAGTGGGAACTCCCTGCTAGCCTTTTGGAAGCTTCTCTTCAGGGCTCCTGGTTTCAACAAATCGTGCTGAAAGGTGGGATTAATTTGCAAAGAACCCAGAAAGGATTAAGAATAATGATCTGAAGTCTATAACACTTGGTTTAGAAGGAAAAAAAAATAAGGAAATGGAGGCTGTTTGAGCTAGAACAGCAGAGGGATGATGTGAGTATTCAGAGGTGTAAAAAGTAGTCGCAGAAAGGAGGAGAATAAATCACTCTCCATGACCCCTCATGAGAAATCATGAGTGGATTTACCTTGCATGTGGATGATTTCYTATAAATGACAGGAAGAAATTCCCTACTGTGATGCTAGGTAAGAACATGAGTATATTGCCTGAGAAAGTTAAGAACCTGATGCTGTTGGAGATTTTTAAGAACATGTATAGAATTAGAAGAACTTTTCGGTCTAGCTGGGACAGATTAAGTGATTTCTGAATTCCCATACACTCCTGCTCCTAATGAGTCTGTGCTAAAAATGTTTTGTCTCACTGAGGTTGAGGTTTTATTTATTTTATTTATTTATTTGAGGCCCAATATTATCTCCTTCAAGGCATTGCTAGTAATCTATGAAAAAACAATCAATGAACAAACCTCTTGGAAAGATTATGGATACACGGAAAGCAAAGAGATCACATAGATCACAAGTCTGAAAAGCATTTATCTCCTAGAGGAGATCTTGGTGCACTGGCTAACTCGTGTACTGGCTAAGTCCATGCTTAGTCACCTGAATGATAGGAAAATAATCTCTCGAAGATATTTATGCCTCATTCACTTGCATTTCACAAGACACTAAGTCATGTGTACGTATTGCTTAAGTATTGATAAAATCAGACCTTGCTGATAAAGGCTGCTTTCCTGATCCAGTTTTGCAAGCTTAGTTTTAGTTTGGTAGAGTTGGATGTCCATTGACTTGTCAGTGATTTCCATACTCTGTGTCTAGATCTCCCACAGAGTCTGTGGATGAGCTGGATAAATGGGTAGACTATGGTCCTTCACTTCTGATAAAAGTTAAGATAAAAGTAATTTTCCTGGGAAATCATTAACTGCTGTATGTCTTTTGAAGATCCTCTAAGCAGAGACAACCCAAGTGCAATTTGCATCATTCTTTAATTAAGCAACAGCTGGAGGAACCTGACCAAACATTTTTGTTTAATTGGACAGAATAGCATGGTGCATATTTGTACTACAGTGATAAATAACATGCAGTATTGCTTACTATAATCAATTACCTTAATCTATTGCGTTATTTGTCATGCTGCTATCTGTTAATATTCCCTCCCTTCCTTCAAAGGAGCCATCTCCATTTTGGAAGCTTTGGATTATGAATCGTGCAAGGATTTCTACTTGGTAGTGGAAGCAAAGGATGGAGGAACTCCAGCCCTGAGCGCCGTTACGACCGTGAACGTGAACGTGACGGATGTGAACGACAACGCGCCGCAGTTCAGCCAGGGGGTCTACAGTGCAGTCATCAGTGAGGACGCTGCCATTGGTGATTCCGTGATAATGGTGAGTTCAGGATGCTGCCACGAAGCCTTCCCTCACATGACCTTTCATCAAATACTCCTACACTAAGTAATAATGATGACTACTGCAGCGTCTTGAATCCCTGGAGCTGTTCTCTAGCCAGGATTCTCTCTGCTACTGCTTTCCAGAGAGCTGCCAGTTTTCACCAAAAAAGAAAGAACTAGTAGCACAGAATGTTTCTGTTTTTTTTCCCCAAGATATGTTGTCCAAGAGCAAAGGTATGTTTAAGGCATTGTATTTCTTTAGTCAGAACARTTGGAAACAAGTAAGCTTTATTGATAAGACAGAATTTCACTTTTCCATGAAATACATCCTATTTGTAAATAGTTGACCTGRAATGCCAGAGCAAACTCCCCCAAAACTCACAGTATTCTCATCTTGCAAATATTGGCTTCAGAAGTAAAGATTGAGTATTAAGGTTAAAATATTTTAAATTTTTAATGCTACAATACTGGAAAAGTCCAACAGGAATAAAGCTCACTTCCCACCAAATCCTAATCGGCCTGATGCTGTAATGGTGCACAGTGCACCCATGTGTAACTTCTTTGACAAAACATGAAGCTCTCCTTTGGGGATTTTGAGCAACTAAGGTAGCATACAGATGGTATAATACTTGTTTTGCTATTTTTTCCTCTTCTCTCAAAGTTGATAGCAGAAGATCTGGACAGTCCTTTGAATGGCCAGATTCATTTTTCCATAGTGAGTGGTGATCAAGACAATGAATTTTCGGTTGATCCTGGTTTGGGCCTCGTGAAGGTTAAGAAGAAATTGGACAGAGAAAGGGTAAGGCAAGCGGGACTTCTTAACTTACAATGACTTGCAGATGTGTATTGATATCRAATCTGTTGCTGGCTAATTGTGAAGAAGCTGCTTTTTCACTCTGTACTGATCATCCTAAGATGTTCCCAGTGCTGTGCTGCTTCCYTCCCGCCCTAAACCCAGCCTTGATCCTGTCTACAAGCCAACTGCGCTGCTCGAGTTCCCACCCCACACCAGCACAGCAGCTGAGATAGGCTGGGGGGGACAAAAAAGCAGCTTTGGATTTCTCCTGTGGTGGTACCGACAGCTGTTGCAGTGTTAACGAGCTGCCTGCTCCCTCCTGCGCACGCAAACCCGCGCGTGCAGCCGCGGACGCAGCCGGAGCGATTGCAGCGGGCTGCAGATCGCGGCCCCGGGCGCAGAGCTGAGACCTCAGCCGCTAATTAGCGCTCTGCAGAACACGTCGCTGGGGAGGTGATGTTACAAAGTGGCCAGGCTGTACCAAAAGTGAAGGAAGGCTTGATTAAACAGATTCTGCTGCTTTGTTTGCTCACTAGATTATTCATCCAGGGTGATTGATCACCGTTTTGCCATAGTTAGCAATTAGCAGCTTTTGGGGGAGGAAAAAAAAAACACAAATACAGTTGYCTGTGCTACTGTCAGCACAGGAAAGTGCTGCCTGGCTTCAAAGGTCTTACGACACAGAGAGATCTGTGTCTCCCCCCTGCAAACAGTGCATTCTATAAGCCAGGGAAGCCAATTGCTATCTGTTGGATGTGGGCTCAGCTGGAAAAACTCACTACAGAGGCCTGGCCACTGCTTAAAACAGAGGCACMTATCCTTTCTAAATCATCATGAAAGCAGGATTAAATTGTCTGCATTTGGTATTCTGCTGCTGAAATAACTTTGCTGCAGATTGTTGAGGCCAAGGAAGTAGTAAAGAACATGCACAGCCATTGCAATGAGATGTTATTCCCAAATATGTAAGTTTAAATTCTTAATTTGATTTATTTAGTTTCTGCCTTTGTCGTAGCTGTGGAGTATATGTATGTCGGTGTCTGTGGAGACATACACATCACTTTTACCCAGCCCGTGTGTGTGTTTAAGAACAACTCTGTTGGATGTGCATGCTGTTACGTTTTCTTCGGTAAAAACAGGCTGTAATAYTGTCTTTTGCTTTGCATCCTTGGCACATTTCCTGGATTCAGGTGCCTCTGACTCCTTTGGGAAAAAAATGAGACATGATGTCCCATCTGCTGTAATTCACCAAAGGCATTGCTGATTCCCAGGTTTCTCCAGTTGTTTAAGGAAACTGATTTCCAGAGCTCTCATTCTGGAAAATTTTGAGTTTTGCTATGTACCCTTCTGCAATATATGCAAGTGAAAGCAAACGCACACAAAATTTGAAAAAAGGTCCCACACCACTGTCAAATCTGACCTTAGTTATCCTAAGAAATATATAACTGTAAAGGGAAAAATAAAGCTTAGATCGACTCTTTCCCTCATCCAGAATTCCCCCTCCACTGCCTTTGCATCCCCTCAAATCACAGTCTTTCTCTTCCCTACAACACCCCAGAAAACTTGTTCCCTGTTTCCTTAGCGTGGTCCCATGCCCCAAAGAGACCCYGTGTTTGTAAACTCGAGTGTTTCTGTATCTAGAAGGCCGTTAATCTTTCATTCTCTCCAATTAAGAGGGATTCATGGGCAGATAAGTCAGCAGAGCTCCCTTAGGAGCATGAAGCAACGCACAGTAAAGACAATCATAAGACAGAAGGAGGCCAGCATAAGGATGCAGATCATAAAATCAAACTGTCATCCATAAGCTGTGCAGAGACAGATTTTCTGAATTGTCACATACGGGCACATCTCACACTCAGGAACACATGGATGTAGAGGGTGAAGTTTGCCATGGGTGCCCACAAGTGCAACTGCACTGAGCTGCCCGCTGCACTGAGCTGCCCACATAGTGATGAGCAGTTTTGGGCTGTTGCTAACAAGCAGGCTCAAAAAAACCTTATCTYCTGCTGAACGGAGGTTAATATCCTGTTGCTACAGAGACTGTGTTGTCCCTGGTAATCCCAAATGTTTCTCAGTATATTTAAACCACCTGCCTGTAAGCTTTATCTCCGTTCTCCATCACCRTGTTAGAAATAGTGTGTCAAATTGAGGCTTGCTCTAATAAGTAATTTATATATTATCTTGGAAACCAACCGTAAGATAAATAGAATCGGGTTGCACATTCAAGCTGCCACCCAGGAAAGCTGAACATGTTAGCTAAAATAGTAACCGCTCAGTTTGGATATTTCCTGTATTTCCTGGGGTTTTTTTTGGCCTCTTTTTTTCAGATCTACATCATCTGATATGGTTATTTGGTAATTTTAATACAGTGAAGGAGTTAGGTTTGTTGATAGCCCTGTAAAACAGAGGTTGGGACACGTTGTGGCAATAAACAGGATAATGTTATACYCAGGGCAGGGAAGGTAATGGGGCCAGACAGCTTTCCTTAGAAGATGGTAGGTGGTTCAYTGGGTGTAAGAACATATATTAAAATGCAGGTTCGCATTCATTTGATTTAATGTTTTCAYCTCTTTGCAGATATCTGGTTATTCGTTAGTTATTCAGGCAAGAGACAGCGGCATCCCTCCTTTGTCATCATCTGTAACAGTCAACGTAGACATTTCTGATGTGAATGATAATAGCCCTATGTTTACGCCTGCTAACTATACAGCTGTAATTCAAGTAAGTTTATCTTGCACATCAAAAACTTCTCTGACCTTTAAAATATGAAAGCGTTTGGTTTTACTTAAGTAGCTTTTGATGATTTATCTGCCAAAGATGTATCAAAAGATTTTGTTTAAAGGGTAAACCTGTCTGTCTTAACTCTTTGATAAGTTTCTGTTTACCGAGGTTCCCTAATCTCAGCATCTGTCACACATTTTACTATTCATTCCTATTRTGCCAGAAAATCTAATCTGGCCTCAAAAATTTGCCCCTTTTCCCATCGCTGCCATGCAGCAGCCCCAGCTGCCATCTCACACTCCACATCCTGAGAGGGAACTGTCACTCTTTCCCCTCACAAAGAATTAGCTGGAATGATAAATGAGGACTCTGATCCTTCCAGCTCGGGAGTGATGCAATGCAGAGGGTGAGGGTGGAGAGTGAACAGAGTCCTTGAAATTCCCCTTTCTGTCTGGGAAACTGTGGGTAGAGTTTCTGGTGTTTAGACAAGTAGCTGTGAGAAGCTCAAAGATGTTAGTAAAGTCAGTGCTGGAGGTCTGGGGTGTCCTGAGTTTTGTGGGGGAGTAGAGGCTGCACAAGTTGGTCTTACGTTGACCCATTTCTATGGTTTCGGCACCAAGGGGCTTGTATCAGGTGGTGTGTGGGGCTGTGATGTCCTAAGGCACGTTGCCTTAGACCTTGCTTAGGGTGTGAGTCGTAGTCCTTCCTGAGCAGACTCAGTGGCAGGCAGAGCTCACAGGAGACGCTGCAGGTACCTCCACCTTCCCTTCCAGCAGGAGGGCTGCAGGCTGTTGGCAGTAACTGCCATGGTCTAGGACCCTCTTGGGCAAAGTACATTCATTCGAATAGCCTCAGTGGCAAAACTTGCTGTTCTATCACTGATGAGATGCATCGTTTTAATTCTTCTCTTTATGCACTGTGCAAAGGAAAATAAGCCAGTGGGCACGAGCATTTTGCAGCTGGTCGTGTCAGACAAGGACTCCTTTCACAATGGCCCCCCTTTTACCTTCACCATCCTAACTGGCAATGAAGAGGAGGAGTTCTCCCTGGACCCTCACGGCGTCTTGAGATCTGCAGTCATCTTCAAGCACATGGTTGCAACTGAGTATGTGCTTTGTGTGCAGGTATGGCATTATTTTCTTTTTTTTTGCACCTACACAAAGAAAACCCATGTAGTAATAGGTCACGTGTACATTCCCTGTATGGCTTGGTTTTAATTGACTTTATTCTGTGAGTAAATACCATGTGTTATAGTTTACAAGTGCACAGTGTAGTATAATTCCTTTGATGACCTTAAACCCAATTTCATATAAATATAAATAGGTAGCCAGCACGTTTCTCATTTTYCCCCCTGAAATGGATTTTCTGAGCAGCAACCCTTATGATTTAAGATTTTCATCTTTTTTCTTTGCTAGCTAAGAGAGGAAAATAAGCAAAAATACATTATATACATATAAATACACCACAAAATGCGTGACAGCAAAATACTGTTCTAGGAAGTAAAATCACTTCTGCGTTTAAGTCATAAAYTTAATCAGAGATTTTTGGAAGCCTACCAAGAATTCATAAAGTCACATTTCCTAGGTCAACTTAGCTTTTAAAAGAACAGGGAAAATAAGACATGTAATAGAAATGCATCTCAAACTTAGTTCATTATTGGAATACTTTGTAACCAGAGTAATTTTGATTAGGGAAAAAAAAAAAGTAAATCAAAAAGTAATTTGTCCACATTTCTCAGCTTTTCCAGAAAAAAAAATAGTAGAGTTCAGTAAGTACACAAGCCTAGGGAATGAACTACAATTCTTCATTGAAAGTGGACATGGTCCTGTAATCTAATTCCAAAATGCAGACTTCCTCCGCTTTCTTGATGGTAGTTAATTTCTTTAAATACAGCTTGGCTACTCCTTTACAAGCACATCCAATGGTATTTGTAGCAATAATATCCTAAGTTAGTTCCAATTTAAAAATTATAAGCATTGATGCTAGTTAATAGTTCAAATCAAAGCAATACTTTTGCATTTTGCCATTTAATGTTCCTGCAACCGATTTTCTTTGAGCTTAGTAGGAAAATAAAGACCTTCACCTTTCATGCTCCTTGTGTTTTCATTCTGAAATAGCCCATTTTCAGGACAATTTGCTGGGCAAATGTAGCCAAAATTGGGCATGTGAATTAAATTTCAGCAGCAACATTTTTCTAGCTATATAGATTAAATATGTGATATAAATGAAATATAAGGCAAACCACAATATCTAGGATAAACCAAAATCTTTAGAAAACTCTGCTGTTGAACTGTGAAGGTCTAATTCTTCCCAATATCATTTTCTTTAGGAATTTCGATTATGAAAATGTTTTTAATGACTTGCCATTGTGTATGGACCATGTCAGCCCATGTGTTTCTTCCTCCTTCCTACCATCAGGCTCCTTCTCAGTGTTGTGTTTCATGTTATTTATGTGTATCTACACATGGATCAAATCTGGTCTAAATTCCCCCATCCAGACCTGTCAGGATTGAGGAGGAAAGATCTGTAAAGCTTCTCCTTCTGTAGTGATACACCTGTTTGATAACACCATCCTACAATTATTTCTTCAGCCTTTAAAGCTTCATTCCTGTGCAAACACATATACATCTGTGCTCAGTGTAATTTTAGTTAGCTGTTCATCTCTGAAGCAAATAAATATATGGATTAGTTTATCTTAGTAGTGACTTCAACGATATGTTTTTCTTAGTGCAGGAAAAGGACGTTGATTCAAGTTTGCACTTCATTCTGCCAAGATGGCCTTGTTTTTTTTCTGTTATATTTGATCTTTTACTCTCTATAAAAAGTGCAAACAATGCTATCATATGTGCTCTGGGTCAGAGAGTCATTTGTCCAAGTGCAGTGCTGCTCYCATATTTTATTGTTAGCAATAGTACAGACACTGTATTTCATTTTCGGAGGGTGGTAAAATTTATCTATTTCAAGCATGTTTCTCACTGCTTCAGCTGAAGTACTTTTGGAAGAGTGAACATTTTCATACTCACATAGACTAAACAGAGTTTGAAACACTGTGGAGCCCATCAAGCACCGTGTTTCACTAGGCTTCAGTCTTTCATCTGAAGGGGAACTGAGCCCAAGCTCTGGCTGCAGAATATGCTGCATTCAAATGACTCTATTGTGAAGAAGACAGTTGATGGCTGTGGGATCCTGGGAGCRTTTCATTTTGAGTAATGACACTTTCCACTGACACATTTCTCTCTGTAATCTACTCGGATAAGATATCTTTGCTTCCCTAAAGAGTTTGTATGTTCCAATGCTAGAGATTGCTGAGATGTTTTCTTATATATGTATTTAGCAAATGCATTTAGGAAGCTCTTTTGAGAGGTCTTCAGAATTACTGATACTGTGAAAATGTGTAGACCAATGAGTGATGATTATTGCCTGTGTTATATGTGTGTTTGTTTGTTTTTTCTTTTCTTTTTCCTAAATTCCATCAGGCAAAGGACTCCGGGAAGCCTCAGCAGGTTTCTCACACCTACATTCAGGTGCGGGTTATCGAAGAGAGCATTCACAAACCGACTGCCATTCCACTGGAGATTTTCATTGTGACCATGGAAGACGATTTTCCGGGGGGAGTCATTGGGAAAATTCATGCCACGGACCAGGATGTGTACGATGTCCTCACATACACACTGAAATCAGAGCAGAAAAGTCTGTTCAAGGTTAACAACCATGACGGGAAAATCATTGCCCTTGGAGGGCTGGATAATGGCAAGTACATCCTGAACGTGTCTGTCAGCGATGGCCGGTTCCAGGTCCCCATAGATGTTGTGGTCCACGTCGAACAACTGCTGCAGGAGATGCTGCAGAATACGGTCACCATCCGCTTTGACAATGTTTCCCCCGAAGATTTTGTGGGCCTGCACATGCACGGCTTCAGGCGAACGCTGCGAAATGCCGTGCTCTCCCAAAAGCAAGACAGCCTCCATATCATCAGCATTCAGCCCGTGGCAGGCAGCAATCAGCTCGACATGCTCTTTGCAGTTCAGATGCACAACGGTGGATTTTATAAGCCTGCCTATTTGATTCAGAAGCTTGCCAATGCGAGGAGACACTTGGAAAATGTGATTCGTATTTCTACCATTTTGGAGAAGAATTGTTCTGGACTGGATTGTCAGGAGCAACACTGTGAGCAAAGCCTGTCTATCGATTCCCACTCTCTGATGACCTATAGCACGGCCCGAATTAGTTTTGTGTGCCCTCGTTTTTACAGGAATGTGCGCTGCATGTGCAATGGTGAGTACGGCTCCCTCTTCACCTCCCATCCTTCCACATTATGCGATAGGATCGTTTTTATTCCTCTGATGCAGATTAGAAGGGGCATTTCAATTCAGCGAGTTAAGGCACGATTGGCTGCTGTATTGTGGGAATTGATTTCTCAGGCTCAGGGAGAATTGTCCGTGTTTACTGATGTAAATGGAAGTTGATGAACTTTGGCCTTTCCCGACAAAGACTGCTTTCCTGGAGGCTCCGTAATGAGAGCTAGCAATAAACCTTCCAGGGGAGGGAAAGGAAAAGGAGAGAAAGGCAGAGAAGAGGGAAGAGTGTTTCCCAGTCGCCTGCTGCCAATACGAGAATAAACCCCAAGTCACAGAGCGAGCTGGTCTCCGGTGATGTGCCAGCAATTTCCAAGCGAGAGGACTTATGACCTAAGCCATACGGGAGAAAAGGACCTTTCCAGTCTATTTTCACGGAAAGGAGTGGAAACCAGTGAAGTATTTTATTAAGTAATTGAGAGCAAGGACTGGTCCTGACCTTTAATGCTACAGTGTGGAGTTTTGGCTGAGTTTCAGGCTGCTTCCCAGTTTTACAGAGGTTCCACATGGGCGTATGTGACAGATACACTAGGGAGCTAATCTTCCTTATGATTCTGCACTTTGACTATAAAACCTGAGGCAGTTATAATAATAGTTCTCTTTCTTTTGTTTGCCAAGCTATTTGCTCCTCATTCCACTTCATTTCTGTGCGGAGGAAGATACTGCTGTAAAATCGATACATCTAAATCTCCTGCAACTTCAGTACACACACACACACAAACATATAATAAATCAGTAATCATGTCTCTCAGTAACCAGCCTTTGCTTCTCTAAAAGTCAGCAGAACTTCGTGTCTTTCAGCAAGAATGAAAATAGTCCCTAATGCATAAAACTTAACAAGAAATTGTATCCTGCTGCATATGAATAATAAAGCCTTTAAGTTTGATTCTGAGAAAATACCAGAATACTGCATCTGAGGTACTTCATGTGCATTAAAGAGCCGAGGAGCTGGATAGTTTTTAAATAATAGTGTTAAAAGTTTGGAAGAGATGACGTATAGTAGAACAATAGTTGGTATTTTGGTGCAGATGAAATAAGCAGGGATTTTCACAAGTTTGAGAAGAGCAATACTGCAGCATCCTCCAGCCGAGTCCTGAAGCCAGTGCAGGATCACTGTCCCCCAACACTAGGTGTATTCTTTAAGTCTTACCTTGGTCTCATTTCCATACCAAGAAATTGCAGAGCCTCGTCGCTATAAAGATGCTAATCCCCTTGGTCACAAATTTTCCTGGCAGCCAAACTTTGTGCTGTTTCTAATTTCACTTCGCTACTCCTATTTATACAGCTTTTTAATTCAATAATGGTGTATATATTCTCACCTGATACTAATAAGAAGTGACTCTCCTGCTCTTTTAGCTCAGACCCTTGAAAGGACTTTGGAATAGCTGTGCAGTGCTGGTCCAGCAGCTCTCTTTTTTTTTTTTTTTCCTGCCTGCCCAGCAAGTTTGCCCTGGAAGCATAAAAATTTAGTTAGAATTGCAATTCCCAAATTTTTCTGTCATGCCCCAGTGAATCCTGAGAGCAGATCAGAGGCTGCTCTGGGGGCAGTGCTGTTTTGCAGGCCCTCTGTGCTCCGTAGCCCCTGCACCATTAATCATGGCCACGAAGACTGCTGTACAGGCAGCTGCAAGAGGCACTGCCTTGGTCAGCTGGAGTGTTCGAAGGGTCTGAGCAGCTTCGTGCTGATTTTCCATGGCTGTTCCACAAGTATCTGAAAATCAGGCAGAGCTCAGCCCCAAAGCCTGGGGTGCGTTTGGGGCATGTCTAGGCCGCCGTCCAGCCTGTCACTAAAATGTGACCGAGCTGATGATTTAAAAAATATGGTTAGCTACCAGGTAGATGCAAATCTTGGAGCCTTGCTTGCACGGAAATAAGAGATCTTGGTAGAAAGCGGGAGTCTGTGTTTGCCTTCTACCACATTAGTCAATGCTGCAGCCTCTTCTAATGTTTTCAGTTAAAGGAGCCCCAAGAAATCTTCTGGTATTTTTGGAAATACACAAATACACACTGGGTTTTATCACATAGACCATAACACAGAGTATCTATCTAGCTCCTCTTCTGAGGAGATACTGATTAGAGAACCTATGTATAGTCCTTAGCATTCATGAATTCAGAACAAGGCCCAAAAAGGAAGAGCTTAAAAAATCTGCATACTTCCGTTAGTCAGTAGTTCTCATACATGCTTATAAATAGAGCAAATCAGGGAAAACAAAAGCCACAATAGATTTCTCACAGCTCCTTTAAAAAGAGAGCATTAGCAAGATATAATTGAAATAATGAAAGCATTGTGCTTCCTTTGTTGCTAGCAGAGTTTTGTGGCTCAGTCCAGTAAATATTGATAACTTGAAATATGAAAAAAGCATTAAAACATTACATATGTTTTCACTGATCTGATTCAATTATGACCCAGAAAGCCTGAGTTTGAGCTAATTCACTCATTCCTGAAATATGTATCATACTTGGAATGTTTTTCCCACTGGCAGATGTCACAGATATGCACAATTTATGCATGCCAGCTGTGCATAACGTACCTAGATTACCTTTGTGAGCAAACAGAGTTACCTAATGTGAAAATACGGACAGGCTGCAAAGCAGGGTGAACCCCTGGGGAGCAGCAGCTCAGTTCGGGAAGGAGAAGTTCCAAAGTTCAGATGCATCAATCTAAGCCCTTTAAATCAATAAAATTGAGCTAAATTGTTTTCCAATAACAGACTGCCTCCTCAGATTCCTGGCTCTTTTGCTTGTGTTTGTATGAAGAGTATTATGACAACCCGGGGCTTTTTCCCGGGTGAATGTGGGAGCAATGCAATTGCCATTCTCCCATCATATGACAGAAGGTATGCAACGATCTGTCAGTGCTGGTGGGAAACAGAGGCAGGAGGACCAGAATAAATATATTCCTGCAAATAGTTTTCATAGCAGGCTCGTGTTGGAGAACCGAAAATATATTTTATATTTTTGTTTTTTAATGTTGCAAAGTGTTTTTTTTTTTTTTTTTCCAAGAAAAATCAACAGGGAAAAATCAGGTTGGTTTTGCTGGAACTCCTTTGCTATAAAATCTTACTTTATTGTAATCTTCCAAAAGCGAGATTACATTAATGTGTTTGCAGGACAAGGCTGGATGGTATTCATCTTGACAAACGCTGGTATATATCTTTATCTGAGATGGTCACTCCAGGCCCCATTTCCAGACAGTGGAAAGAATGAGGTATTTTTTAATGATGTGATACATTTCTCCCTAGATGTCTAAAATCAGTCAGATGAATCATGCCCTAAAGTTAGATGAGATGAAATCCATTTCCAATGTTTAATATGGTTCTGGCTTAGTAGTTTGAAGGATTTTTTTCTAATAGACCCAAAAGCGTTCTGTGAAAATGCAGACGCTCGCATCCACGTTATTTAATCTAGTGAATAGCAGTCTTGGACCACTTTCTTGTGAAACGAGGGAATTTAGACTTTATGACTTTATGAAGCGKTTTGTGAATGTTGTAACAAAAAGAAATCATAGACTGTGAGGCATTATAAGATCTGTTTTTAATATAGAACCACATTTTAAGGGTTTTTCTGTATTCTCAGCTCCTCAGAGCACATAGTACCTCTTAAGAAATCCCAGGTATTTTTCAGGTTTTGGTATGGGAAACCTAAATTCATAGCTGTAAAACTGAAGTGTTAATACCAGGATCTTGAACTCCCACAGATCTTTCATTTTCAAGAAGCACCTAAGTACTAATACATCTGAGTTGTTCTGACAGAATAACCAGGAAAAAAAGAAGAAAAAAGCGCCCTGTCTGTTCTTGGAAACCAAGGAAGTAGAGATAAATCTGATTATTTGATTGATTGAGCTCTAGCCCTTATCACTTTACAATTTTGAGATGGGTAAGGAGAGATCTTTCTCTCCTTGAAAGCCCACAATAAGAGTGCACAATCCTGAATAAAAGCTGCTCCAGAGAGCTGAACTCTGAAGTGGAGGCATGAGTGGAGAATCATGGAGAGGGGATACTCGAGCTATAATGTAGGGGAACTGAAGGGAAGTTCAGTCAAGGAAAGGATGGAATAGATCAAATGTCTCAGCCAGTTCTTCTAAAATTGGGGCAGGAATTAGTTCATTCACATGCATTGACAAGCATGTCCAAACAGTGCCAGACAGTGTGTCCCAGCAGCCCTGCATGTGACCTTAACCCGTGGTAGACTTGTGGAGAACCAATTTTGTGATATTTGCACTCATATGCTGTAATTGCTGTTTACAATATTTGGTTACCACACTCCAAAAATAAAAACAAATGGCAGCTGACCAAGCATTCAAGTATAATGGCTATTTCCTCCCTTCAAAAATGATCATTAGATAAAAACAGCAGTTCAGAGCTTTGCTTTATTTGCCTTCTGGAGCTCTGTCTTGGAGGAGTCACCTTACAAACTTTTCTGTGCTACCAAGGGAAATATATACTTTTTCTTTTTTTGCTCATCATATGGATTCAGAGGAGGAGACTCTCTGAAACGCACCAAATATCCCAAGACACAACTGATTTACAACTGTTAAATCRTTCAATTTTCAAATTATATTTACATTCCTAGAAGTGATCCTTCCTTAGATGTGCAGGATTTAAGAAAATGTCTCAGGTAGCAAGGGAAGAGCGTTTTCTTCCACAGTATTCTGGTGGGGACATTGTAATACTTCTACTTTCATTTATAGCATTAAATTGAAGGTGATCAGTCAAATTAAAGTGGGCCTATTCAGCCTTTTCCTGTCATACACTGGTTGACACTAGCCCCATGTGTCTGTGTGATAGCTTGTAGAGAACAGCTTTGTTAATACTAATGTGAGTTTCATGGAAATACCATGGATTTTTTGGACTTGCCTGCGGGAAGAAGAGATCAATCCAAATGCGTACGTCTTGAATCTGTTATTGAATGGCAAATAGACTGTTCTTTGGAGTGGAAATGCAACGTTAAAATAATTTTATTTAAACTCAAGCCATAAATCTTTGATGTGGACAAAGTAACCTTGAATGGTTTCACAGTTTTGTTCAACACAGTTGTGAAATCAGCCTGAAAATGTGTTTCAGCATCAGCTATAGAATAATGCAGATTTGTAGCTTATGTACTTATAAGCACACAGGCAGGCATATAACATTTCCTCTCCCAGGTCTGAAGATTTTAAAACTTTTGTGACAGCTATGAAATCTGTCTGCAGCAGGATAAATAAAAAGTTGATTTGCTTGTAGTTTCCCTAAAAGAAGTGTTCTAGGCTTGCCAAGATAAGAAGTTCCTTAGTATCTTGTCAGAGTTAGACTAAATATGTTTGATACTTTTGAGGTATTTTTCTAACTGTGCAATGATGACTCCGAAGTAGAAATCAGAGTCTGAATCAGCTAAAAAGCTGGCAGAGATTGATAACAAAGCAAGCTACTCATTTATTGCTTAATGTCAAAGATGTCAAAGATACAATCCTACATTACAGGTTGTGAACATTTTCAAAAAAAAAAATCTGAAATCTCAGTGTCCCTTTCTGCTACATACTGACAAGCTGCGGGGTTTTGTCCAAATGACTTGTCTGTTTGTCAGCTACAGAGAGACTCACTTGAGTTACAACCTTACATAGGCTTAAGTGTGTTCAGAGGAGAGAGATGCTGTGTGTACACTGGTATGCTGTGTGTTCATCACCAAAAAAAAGATGAATTAAAAATAGCCTACAGAAACAGGTGGGAGATCATAAAACTATAGATTATTATAGATTATAGRTTATTATAGGTTATTTAACAGCCTGATATAGTTTAACAAATAATTGTTGTACTCTGTCGGGTTCTGGAGAATCAGTTTAAGAAACAGCTATAGGAAGCATCACATTCTCAGTTAAATTCTGTAGACCCTACATTTCTAAGGCATATAGTTCTGTAGTGCAAAACCCTGTTAAATTTCATTCGTTCCTTGATTCTTTAGGACTTAAAATATAGCTGTATATTGCTACTCTTATTCCTGTTGATGTAACCTGGCAAACTGATTAATAAAGATTGCTATGCATCATTTTCTAACTGTGGTACAGACAGTACTGCAAATCATTTACTGCACAGAGCTCTCAAACAAATGTTTGGCAAAAGAGGGGAGGATGTTAAAGATTAAATTGACTGTGCTGTACATCAAATAAGACATTTACAGTCCTTGCCGTATTTGTAGGCAGCCCATGTCCACTCTGAAACCTACAGTAGTCATTTTTCTTTTCCCACAAAATACTTACAGTGCCAGGTAATTTCAGCTACACTTAGGCTGAGGCCTGCTTGGCTTGCGCTAAAATATGAGAGAAATAAGACTCTTTCTTCCATTACTTTAGGAGACTCCCTCTGTTACAGGTTGATTTCTTCCTTTATAAATTGTACATTGAATACATGTTTTCAAAAATTAAAGTGTTGGACTAACGTTAATGTCCTGATGCAGACAAGAGCAACCAGTGTTCAAAGACTGGCAAATGGGGAGGTGCTGATTTCCTATCATTAAAATCATTGCTTGCCTGCATGGCTTTAAATAAATGAATGTGATGAGCAAAGAAAAATATGCCCATCCATTCTCAGCAACTGACTCTCGCCATGCTCAAACTGTGGTCGTGAATCCACATGAATCCAAAAAGGAAGGATGGGAATGCCTTTTTTTCTGCACTTACAAGCACGTACTTCCACAGGTGTCTCACACCATCCAAAAGTGGAACCTAAGTTCTCTATAGCAACCACAAAAAAAAAAAAAAAAMMATTGTTGAAGTAGCTAAGACTTGATATATTTAACATGAGCAGTTGTACTGCCTTTTGCATTATTGTAGACCGTGTTTGCATATCTTTTAAGAACAGGGCAAACTAAACAGATTTATTTAAAGAATTTTAAAATACTAAGTAGAAATCTGTGTCCAAACCCCAGAATTTAAGTGTTAACAATTTAGAAAGTTCTGAAGTACCTTGAAGCATTTGCATCGTGCAGAAATATTTTAAGCAACTTTAAAAAAATGGTATTTATCTGTCAGTTTAGATTATTTCCTCTAGGAAGTTAGAAGTTTCAAATTCATCTATTCTTGATAAGATTAGGTTGCATACTAGTAAAAAGTCTTTAGGAAAGAACAAGTCATAGCATTTCAAGTAATTTCATTCAAATTATGCTCTCCTCCAAATACAAAAAGAGGTAATATTTTGCCCTATGTATAACTGTAAATTCTAACTAGCTATTTAAACTATTAATCTTTTTTTTTTTTTTTTGCAATTAGGTAGTGTTAAGAAATCTAGACAAGTTACTTTAAAAAGTTCCTCACACTGAGTTCTTAGTGTGCAAAGCACATTCTTGCCTGGACATATGGAGGTGCAGATGCAGTGGGACTTGAGCTGTTACATTCAGAAGAAAAGGAGGATACACCATGGACCAGGTGCTCAGTAGGATGTGAGATTTTAGAAAAGCCAGGAGGACCTGGGAGACTGGGCAAGTCTGGCTCTGCCTTTTAATGAGSTGGTAGCGTGTCCTGTGCTTTATAAGGATGAACATATCTCTGTCAGTTCAGAGCCTGGGAATGGCCATTCCGTGTTCTGTCTCCTAAGGAGCGCTACTCTCTCCCTAACTCACTTCTCATAGATGTGCTGGGGAGAAGGGAATCGTGTTGCTCCAAGTCATTTGTTTGCTCCATTTCATATCCCTGAATTCTCTGCATACAAAGATTTGTGAGTAGATCGCTGGCCTGATGGTCACAACACCAATTATGAAGCAACTATTGGTCAAAATAGTTGTTATTGTACAGGATGGGCCCAGTGCAATGGGGAAGAACCATACAGAGAAAAACCGTATGGAGAAGAACCATAATGGCTTTGCCAAGTACCTTTCTGAAGGGCATCTCTTCCCTGAAGATTTAAATTATTTTTCATATTCTTACGGCATGCTTGGCTTGTATTTATGTGTGAGATCAATAAGTGTCTTACTTTCGTCACTGTATTGCTAAAGAGAATGTGTTTTTTTGGTTTTGTTTTTTTCACATTGCATCTCTAATAGTGTTTCAATTTATTGCAGGAGGGCTGTGTCCCGGGTCTAACGATCCTTGTCTGGAGAAGCCGTGTCCAGGGGATATGCAGTGTGTGGGGTACGAAGCGAACCGGAGACCTTTCATCTGCCAGTGCCCACCAGGAAAGCTTGGCGAATGCTCAGGTGCCCAGCACACAGTAGAGTAAAAGGGGATGTACTTGAATAACAAAGTGCTGCCATTGTCAACCTGCAGGTAGAGGTGCTACTGAAGTCAATGAAAGTGTTTAATGCTTCTCAGCACTGGCACTCAAGGCATCTGTTTATAAGCAATGTAAAAGAATGGGCTTTCCAGCTGTGGTGCTCTAGGTAGACCATGATCCAGCTTCCACTGGGATCCCAAATCTGTAAAACAGGCCATTGAGAAAACAGCACTCTTCTAGAGGCTGCTCTGCCAGATGTTTTCCAGCCATGGTCAAAATTCCAATTAAGACTTGTAATGATGAGTGAGATTACCAAAATTCCAAACTTTATTAATGAAAACAGTGCACTGTCCTGAAAAGAAAAGTTTCAGGACATTAGTTAGTTCTTTTCAGCTATGTTGTTCCCTAGGATACAAAGAGCCCAGTGGAATGGAGGTTTTCCATTGACTTCAGTGAATCCAAGACCGCATGACAGAGGGCACATGGTATTTCCACTCTCCTCGGAAATGTTTGATTGGCATCTGCCAGCCCAATTTGACACACTTAATTCAACTGCCTGGTCATCTTTGACTCTCGGTGTTATCAGCAAGGACAGATAGGTGCCTCCAGGGGGAGATAACCTTATGAATGCTGAATACTTGGAGAAATCCCTCTTTCTTATAGAAGTATGAAGAAATAGATCTTTCCCTCAACCCTTCAGAAATAATTTGAAATTATTCAGAAATAATGCAGTAAGTCCAAGCTGTCTTTCAAGTCGAAGTTGGGTTATATTTGTAGGTTTCCTCCTAAATATTTTCATTAGTTCTATAAATTTTTTAATTAGCTTGACAGTTGTAGAATTATTTCATGTATCAATAAAAGAATGTGTGTTTTCAAAATATTATTTCAGGCCACACTTCTCTCAGCTTTGCTGGGAATAGTTACATTAAATACCGAGTTTCTGAAAACAGCAAGAAAGAGGAATTCAAGTTRGCTCTACGTCTGCGAACCCTGCAAAGCAATGGGATTATAATGTACACCAGAGCAAATCCCTGTATAATTCTGAAGGTAATTAAAATAACTTATCCTTTCCACAGTTATTTTTCTTGATTATTTGTTTTCTGTTGGCTCTTGATTTGGGGAACATTGTTCTCTTTTCAGACATAGATTTAGGGGATGACATCTAATCTGTTTCATGGTAACAGGGAAAAACAGCAATTTTGACAATGGCAGCAGCAACAATAATCAAAAAAGCAGCTTGTTAGTAGTAGTCTACTTGGAAAATGCTCCATTGRGTGCTGTTGATTATAGGAACAGTATGTGTATCTGCATGCAAGAGCCAATCTGCACAGGATGTAAGATTTAGCTATTTATGATTGCAAAGTCAAAACCACACGTGCTGAAATAGTTGTTCTTCCCCTGTGTCCATCCCATGATTAGAGAATGTGTGTTCACTACTGTAAATTCCAGAAACAACTGCTTGGAATGTGAGGATGAGAATTTCTTCACTKCATGATTTTTTTTTTTTCCAGGAGGGACATTGGGTAGTTAGAGAGGCATATTGGATTAATAAGCTCTCCATGCATTCTAATTGCTTGTTGGTTTCTTGTTAAATGGTAAATATCTACCTTATCATTACTACCTTATTTGGAAAGGTAGCAATGGACTTATCTAAGAGACAGCATATATAGTATTTCTGCTAGATCCTCTATGGAATAAAATGAAGACACTGACTTCATAACTTGACCTTGTCCTATAATTCAGCAGGGGAAGAAATGACATAGAGCCTTCTGTGTCTGTGTTTGCCATCTTTACATTTCTTTTGTGTGAAGAGTTAGGTAATGTTAAGATTGCAAGATCAGTTATTAATGGGCAACAAATAATTTCATAGCTGTTCCACTGAAATATTTCGTGAGCAGGAGTATAGTGCCTTTAATTCACTAGAGAACCTCAGCATTTCTCATATTTGTATGAGACATAATAAAACCCTACTAGACGTATGTTGAAAGCCATTGTTTTAAGTTTTTAAGATACTTTTTGTTCAAAACAAMACAAAACCAAAGGCTTGGAGGCTTCCTTTGTAGTTTCCATCATGTTTCCTTTTTGTATGTGTGGGCATGTAATGCAGCAATTTAATTTTGAAAAATTCTCAGCAAAAGACAAATGGCYCTGGGGAAAGATGCCACTTAAAAACAGTAGGAGATCATACAAAGGCAGACTGCAGTAGTATTAGAATGATTATAGGAGAATTAATTTTTTTAAAACTTAGTGCTATCATGATCAAGAAATTTAGCAGCTCAGGACTGCGTATAAGGCTTTGCAAAAACAGTCTGTTCTAGTTGTTATTTTTTATTATTTCAAATATTCTGGAAATGTGCACATTGCACTGCAAGCCTATCTGTCTACCCAATTATCTGAGCTGAAAAGATTATAAAGTTTCGTTATTGTTATTCTTAATTTTATAGAAGATACGGATGGAAGTAAAAACACTAAGCTCTGTTTTGATGAGGTTGCCAAAGGGAAATGCAAACTGAACTGTGACTTCAAGGTTTTGTTCTGGACACAGCCCTCTCCCCGGCCTGGGCTTCTTTGGTTCTTAATTATTTAATACAAAAGTGTCCAGAATCACAGGTTCTTCAGCTAAGCCAACTGTCTAAGCCTACATGAAATCCAGGCATCTCATAAAGCTTCCTTAAATATATGCTGAGAATACACCTAGCTGGAATGTGTTAAATCCCAGCATTGCTCCTTCCCTCTCCTCCCACCTCTACTCCTGTAGCCACCTGGCTAGTGTCTTCAGCTGCAAAGTGGGAGATGTGCGAAGGCCCACGCAGGGCTGAAATGCTGAGCCCAGACTGCTCTCCACCTGGAGAAGTGTCCTAATCATAAGCACCTGATGGAAGATTCATGTGAAATTGGGAAACTGCAGACAAAAGTGAAAAAGGAATGAGATTATGAAAATCAAAATCAGAGAGTCCCTCATTGCAGGTGTCTGCTTTGGGATTTGAGTTGCGGGGTAGGAGTTACGTAGTTCTGATCCTGGCTTTCCATAATCAACTAAATGTTCTGCATTGAAAGATTCTGGGAGGGAAAAAAAAAATAGTTGAACGAGCAGTGACAAAACAGGAGCTGGGCTGTCCTGTTCTGAGCTCAGACATCAACCAGGTCAAGATCTTTCTTACCTCCTACCTCTGAGAAAAGTTTCTCAACTTTGGGACCTGTCTTACAGAGCACTTAATCTCAGAGCTTTGCCTAGGGCTATTCCTAAAAAAATTATGTCATGAGAGAAGTCAAGGGTTGCATAAGTGGTGCTGTGGGATTGAGACCACCATTTTCTTGCATGTGAGAGGCAGGGAGGACACAGAGAAGTGCACGGAGCCTCATGTTGGTTTTTATGTAGCAGGGTGTTTGCTCTAGCGAAGTGTATGTCCCTTTCCAAGGTCTGGGCCTTACATACTGTAAAAATGCACTTAAGTGAGAAATGAAATATTCCATGTGGGGTTTTGTTTGTTTGTTTGTTTGTTTGTTTGTTTGTTTGTAGTGGTGGTGTCCATTAGAAGATCAGGAGTGCCTAGGCCATTTAGTGGAGGAACATCAGAGTAGAGTTTCATAAAAGTGCTGTATGATGGATGAATGACACGAGGCTCAAGGGATGTAGCTGTAACAATTGTCTCTAGGGAACCAGGGCACTCATTAAATGCCCTTTGGGGATCCCTGATTAAGATGCTTTCAAGCATACGTAGACTTCCCAAGCATATGTTTCYCCTCCAAAACAGAGGTAAAGATATCTGTTTGGGAGGTTTTGTTGTTTTTGTTTGTTTTGTTGTTGTTGTTTTTGCTTATTTTAACAGATATCTAAGTTGTGAGATAGAGAGGTGCTCAGAAAAGAGGCCATTAGATAGATTAGAGGTTCGTAAGTGTGAAGTTGTTATTGTTCGAGCATGGCTTTCAATTAAATTAAACACGAGGAGATGCTTTCCAAATAGAGGATAAAAGATGGGATCCAGTGCTCTTGTGAGCCCTCTRGCACCACTCCAGCAAGCCACTTAATCACTTGCTTAACTTCCTGTATTCAAAGGCAATTGGAACTATTTACGTAACTTAATTTTAAGCTTGTACTTAAGCATCTTGCCTGTTTAGCACCAAAGGGCTCCATACAAGAGCCCTTTCAGTCCCAAGCAGTCCCAAGCAAAGATAGCAATAGAAGAATTTTACATCCACCACGTAGCAGGATGCAGTAGGATCCTACTATGGATCCTAGACCTGCCTAGGGATCCTACCACCACCATTGGGGCATTCCATAGCGTTGATCTTTTTCAGGCAAGTCTCTCCCATCGCAATTCTCTCCTTATTTAAAATTTAATGTAGCCATATGGTTTTCAGTGTTAAAATGACCAGCTTAATTTTGGAAGCTCATGCATTTATGATAACTCCAGGGCTGGGAATATTTCATAATCATAACACAGTGTCCTTCGTGGATGAATAATCAATTCCATAGAGCAAACTGCTTGTTTGCTACCAGACTGAAAGTGCACAGCTACGCTGTGTTGATGCAATATAATATGGGTGTTATTTATTCAGCTGTTTCAAATAAGGCAACTGATCCATCGATTTAGAGAGACTGGCTGTTCTTTTAGCTCTATACTATTGCTTTTAAGACAGTTGAAGCAAAATGAGATGCAGGTCAATAGCCCTTTTTTTCCTTTTGGAAACATTATGTGTATTGAAAACAGTGTCACAATTTTCTTTTATCTAGTATCTGTGTGAAAAAAAGTAAATTTAAAACATCATAAGGACACTCAGGAAGAGCATCCCCAAATTTATTCTCTTCATCACAAAGTATAATTTAGATCCCACTAATTTAGCAAAGTTTAGAGAATTAAAAATAAAAAAGGAAAGGCTTTCCCCTCATGCTGGAAACAGAGGTGTTTGTTATATAGCAAAAAAGAAGCATTTGTTCTTTAGTCCAGGCAGCTAATGTGAAGCTTCACATGGTGCGGTTAAGTGTGTATTATGCGTTTTAAAGTATTACTGCTGCATGGCTTACGCTGGATAAGACTGAAGCTTGGATATGATCCCAGTTATGGCAGGAGTTGAAACAAGTAATATTTTAATTAAATACACCATTTTTACACAAATGAATGTGAAGTGTAATTCAGCTAACAAAATATTTCCCCAGATAGATTAGCAAGCAACGTGCTGTATCCGTGGTGTGTGGCTGCAGATGGACTGTGTGAGCCGAAGGTGGTCTCCAAAGAACCATTTGATCATTTTACTACCTATGTTGATATACAAATATGGATGTTAGCCAAACATCTTAGGGTGATATTCTAATATAATTTACAATATGCCTTTGGCTGTGTTTTGCTCATTGAGTGTTTTGCTCTTGAAATATAACAGCTTCTATCATCTTTTGGAGCCTTCTCTGTTCTTTGTACTTCTCTGCTCATTTGATATTGGTGAGGAATGTTGTATCTCTGATAGCATACATGTCCACTGACACCCCGTCCTAACAGCTGTAATGAGAGATGCTGTAGCTAAGGCCAGAGAGCTCTGAGAGGCCGCCAGCTGCGAGCTTGGTGGAAAGCCCAAGTCCACCTCAATGAAGTCCTTCTGTCCTGCATGGAGGGGCTGGTACTTCCAGCCATTGGTCAGACCTGCTTTTATTGTCCAAGTAACTGCTAAGCCTGGACCTGAGCACTGGTCTGTCATTTGGTTTTGTAATATTCACTTGCATGTATCTCATTTAGTCAAAAATTAACATAATTCTCATCTTTTCTTGACAGTGAAGTTTAGGCTCTACTTTAGAGCCTGCTTTGAGCATGCAGCAATGCCTCTCACATCACAGGGACTGCCAGGAATGACAAGAACACCAGGGATGAATWGCTGAAGATAGTGGTCCCATGTGTAGGAGTGAGGACATGGTTTTATCCCTTTGTGTGGGGGACCCYTTTCCTTCCTGCCTGGCCAGAAGAGCTGCTACATGGCCAAGATACCCGCCCTTTTGGCTGCTCACTCATCCCAGGCAGTTCTTGCTTTTCCTGCTTCTCAGAGGAGCTTGATTCCAGTGGGGGATATTAGCTCCCACCACACTATGTGTCCCACCCTAGCAAAGYCTGTGGCTCCTGATTAATTAAAGTCTTTTTATGGCCCCATCACTACRGGCATCTGAGAATGCCATAGGCTTTGATGTACTTATCTATAAAGCACTGGTGTAAGGTAGGGAAATGAYGTTATCCCTGTGTTGCTGATGCAGACCTGAAGCTAATGACTTGCTTTAGATCCCAGAGGGGGGCTGTTGCACAGTATGAATTCCCATGCGTATCTGTCATGTAAGTGTTGGACTGTCCTTCCTGCCTTGCAGTCTAGCCTAAAGTGGCAATTACTAGTGCTTTTTTTTAATAAAAAGGAGACATAATATTTCAGATAATATATATTTACTGTGAATCTAGATTATCTGAGGTGAAAAGAAATAAAAATGGAGGAGAAGAAAGAGAGAAAGAGAGAAAGAGAGAAAGAGAGAGAGAAAGAGAGAGAGAAAGAGAGAGAGAGAGAGAGAGAGAGAGAGAGAGAGAAAGAGAGAAAGAGAGAAAGAGAGAAAGAGAGAAAGAGAGAAAGAGAGAAAGAGAGAAAGAGAGAAAGAGAGAAAGAAAGAAAGAAAGAAAGAAAACATTTTTATGGTTAATCTTTTAAATCATGGATTCCCAGATGTAAATGGTGTAATATTTATCCCAGGTGCTCATATTTGTGCTGCATTTAGC
>NW_020456243.1:1974744-2019609 GCF_003342845.1 Nothoprocta perdicaria | reverse complement strand
AAAGAAAGAAAGAAAGAAAGAAAGAAAGAAAGAAAGAAAGAAAGAAAGAAAGAAAGAAAGAAAGAAAGAAAGAAAGAAAGAAAGAAAGAAAGAAAAGAAAAGAAAAAAACATTTTTATGGTTAATCTTTTAAATCATGGATTCCCAGATGTAAATGGTGTAATATTTATCCCAGGTGCTCATATTTGTGCTGCATTTAGCAAGGTAATTGGAAAAGCATGTTCTGTGAATAGGGGCAATAGGCACGCAGGYGGTGGGTTCTTCAGGGTGTAAGTAGCCTTTGGGGAGGTGAATGTGTTATATACAGTCAGTAGAAGAACAGTTTTCATAGTAAAAACCTTTAGAGTAAGGAGAGAAGTAACTGCTTATCCATGAAAGCTGCTTTTCAAAGCMTTCTGTGGTAGTTGTGTTTTTCAGTATGATTTGTAATCACATTGAGTCAGACTGCACTTCCTGAGCAGCACCTTAAAGTTTTGTGGACTGTTTTGTTACACAGGGAGCAAATAAACTATTGCTTCATCGCTGGAGAAAAACTAGTTCAGTTTATAGGACATCTTTTTTACCAAGACTGAGGAGGCTCAGCAGATGCTTTTATAGGCCCAATKGCAATCTACAGAAATAGTTTATAGCTGAGTGTTGAGTCCTATGAGAAAGGATTTTTTAGTGAAAAGTGAATCCAGACTTCTTTTTCTATACACACATGAGCTTTTTTTAATTGAGTTGTATAAATAAYGAACATTCATCCCTCAAGCATGTTATGTTACAGTAGTAGATCTCATTTCTTTCCAGTTTCATTACATTCTGCAGGTCAATGACTTTTCAATAACCAGCCACCCATAGTAGGGGAATATTCTTGGGCTTTTCTTATGGCTCTTTCTGCATGTTACTTGTCATGCAGAGTAGATGGGTAATTGTCATTCCTGAGGAACTGGTCACCTTCTTTAGCCATCTCTGTGCCTACCCCAACCAAGCAGTTGTGGAGCAGTGGGGTACTGTGGCTGACACCATGACTTTCTGATGTCAACAGATCTGCTTGAGGTTACACACCAACTTAGATTCAGCTGGTTGTAAGACTTTAGGTCTGGGAATTGCTAAAGGAAGTTCAGAGATGATTAGAACTTAAGGTTTTACCCTTAGTTTTCTTCTGGATGGTTTTGTAAATCTCCTAGGGTAGTAAAATGCTAGTATGAATAGGAATAAGAACAGGAATAGGAATAATATCAAGGGGGAAACTTTGCTTTAATGTATTGCACAGACTCACATTCTGTCCAAGTATAGGTCTTAAGCACCAGGAAATGGCAAAAAACACTCCAGACTGTATGTCAAGATTTCTTTACTTGGAGTGACTTGTAAGGTCTCAGACATTTACTTGCTGGAGACTCTGTGAGCAGGGTCTGCTTGTGTGGATTGACCATTTACCTTCAAGCTATGCTCGTCATGGTGGAGATGAGTTTGAGTGATGGCTCCAACCCATGCCAAAGGTAGTTGCCAGCTAGCACTGTTAAAATGRCTGTGCAGTCATTCAGTCTAGAATAACATGGACATGAGGCAGCATCCTCATGTCAAGCCTTAGCTATGCCATCTTAGAGGGCCACCAAACTCTGGTGGGATTTTGCATTTTTGACCCAAGACCCTTTGACGGTCATAGCAACTCTGTACAGAGGAGGACATTTTGGTTCTTCTGTCCATTGCATAGATGGGTCCAGGCCCTAAGAACAGGTTCCTCTCCCCTCTCTTTTGTGTTTTCACTAGCTGTAGTGATGAATCTAATTCAGTACTTGGAAGAAGGAAGKTAGTGTAAGCTCTAGTCAGCTCTCAACATAGCATCGTTTGAGAGAGGCTGAAGGACAGCAGTTGCATTGAGTAAACTGGGGCAGAGTACAACATGTGCTACAGGGAAGGCTGAAAAAGGACACAGCACCTGAACTTTACAGGGGATAAATAATGGGACAGAACTGTCTTGAGATGGGRCTTGCAGGAATAAATGCTTCCTAGAGCATGACATAAAATATTTGCAAGAGCTTTCAGAGAGCTTCAATCCAATTAACATGTCATAAGAAATTACCTCCTATCTGTCAGCCATTTTAAACTTATCTGCCATCTGTTAGAGAAACCTAGAATCTTTGGGTAAATGCTAATGAAGGAAAACAGCACTCTGTACCCTTGCTCTACATTTAGCTGGCCCCAGCCTCCTGGCATGAACGTCATGAGGACTTCCAACCCAAGGAGACACGAGCCTCTGCTTCACATCTCTCTCTCTCGCTCTGTGGGTAACTRCATCCACTCTCATCCCCACCTGGGTCCCCTCCAAGCCTGGACAGGTTTTGCTTTTAGACTTTCGCTTTTTGGGATTTTAAAGCTGAAATATGGACAGATTAAATGACGATCTCCCAGTCCTCTCCAGTGCCCCATCTCCCACACCACGCTCCTCAGCTTTCCCGTTGCACCTGCCCACTTGGCAAAGGTCAAAAGGGATTGTTAGAAATCATAACAATCCCTCCAAAGGCCTGAACCCAGCATATATACAAGGAAGAGAAGAGAAACAGAAGCCATCTTACAGAATCTGCATGGTAGGCAGAGAGCGGGTAGTTCCAGTATGTCCTGGGATGTAACTGGCCTTTGACCAGCCAGAAGCTTTGTGTTGATCAGTAGRGGACCTGAAGTTACAACACGTAAGGAAAAGTGCATATCCAATGAGATACTCCTCAAAACTACGAACACACAGGAGTTGAGTCCGTTAAGTGCATTTCCAGAGCACGTAACATCACTTGCTAGAGTACAGGGCAGGCACTGATCATTTTTCCTCAAGCATCTCTCAAACACTGAGAGGTGACTCCTTGCCCTGAAGAGCTGCCCATTCAGCAGCACCGATTGTTGGGAGATGGAGGGACTTGCCCAAGGGAATGGGTTAGGGATCTATGGATCTAATGGGTTATGGGTCTAACCCTTAGCAGCAGAGATAAGAGCAGAACTTGGGTCTTCCAAGTTGTGCCCTATTGAAGGAGATAGACTGTTTTCCTAGTCCTCTCATGGATTATGTGTTGCTATTTCTACAGTTTGTCTACAGCTTTTTGTAAATTCTTAGTAGACTTATTTTTATTACATTATGCTTTGGTCTGATGCTGAAGTTACATTTTGCTGTTTCAGTGTTATGCAGGAGAACAGGTTGAGTCTGCATGCAGACTGTCCAGGAGACTTCTAGGTTTGCGGGTCCAGCCTGTGAGTGGGTTGTGAGATGTGCGGGTGTCTGAAGYGCTGGGATTTCTGTTTTCCTCTCGCAGATTGTGGATGGCAAACTGTGGTTCCAGTTGGACTGTGGAAGCGGCCCAGGGATCCTGGGAATTTCTGGCCGGGCTGTAAATGACGGAAGTTGGCACTCGGTCTTCCTGGAGCTGAACCGCAATTTCACGAGCYTGTCCCTCGACGACAGCTACGTGGAGCGCCGCAAAGCCCCCCTCTATTTCCAGACCCTGAGCACGGATAGCTCTGTGTATTTTGGAGCCCAGGTCCAAGTGGACAACGTCCGGAGCCTGACGGACAAGAGAACAACACAGGTCTTGAGTGGCTTTCAGGGCTGCCTGGACTCTGTGGTCCTAAACAACAACGAGCTGCCRCTGCAGAACAAGCGCAGCAGCTTTGCAGAAGTGGTTGGCCTGACCGAATTAAAGCTTGGCTGTGTTCTCTACCCCGATGCCTGCGAGAGGCATCCGTGCCAGAACGGTGGGACCTGTACGAGCGTGCCATCTGGTGGTAAATATTTTGCATTACCTTATGTCTTTCACGTTTTTTTTCCCCCCCTACAACTTATTGTCAGCAATGCCCTTATGCAGCAACATGCTTGGGAAATCCTGTGGAYTCCCTAAAACGGAGAGATACTGCAACTTTATAAACACTGCATGCTCTGTAACAATGAAGCTGTGCACCTTCTCCTGACATTAGCTTTGRAGAAGGAAATGGATTTATTGGCTGCTAGTATAATTCCGGGTATATGGAAACCAAGAGAATTACAGTTCCCGTAATGCCTAGCTGGGTTTTCAGGATTGAGTTACAGCTCCAAAGGTTGCATGAAGATGGTGATCTCTACTGTCCGTCACAGGTGTAACAGCAGTGTGGCCTTGTGTGTTTCTGAAGCTGTCRCAAATAATTACTGAGCTGTCCACAAACACCTTGGTCCTTTGGGGAGTGAGTAATGTGATTACATGTCTGTGTGTAAAATAGCGAGTCCGTACCAGTACAAACCCCCCCAGAAGTRTATTTTAAAGCTTCCTTGAAGGTCAGAATGCCTCAAGATCCAGGTAATGCTACCCAAAGTTTAAAAGGCATTGATTTAAACAGTGCATATATCAGAGGTTCCTGTCCAGTGGTTACGTGGTGGGTATTGTGATTTGGCATTATTGATTTACTAGATATGATCAAGAGCACAGGTTGAAAGAACCGTAAGAATAGTCAGCATCTTAGCAGTGAAAAGCTCAAACTCAGGGTTTTCTGAGTTCCTACCAATCCCTCACCTAGACAGAGGTTTTCTATGCCCAACCTGCTTAGTCCTTCATTACTGGGGAATTTTTATGATGGTGCTGTTCACAGCAATCTCTTTCTAAACTTYAGGAACATCCTTAGCTTTAGGACGGCTTAGTCTTCAAGCCTGTAATCTGACCAAAACTGAATGTCTAGACCCACACATAAATTTCTTACATGAACTGCTATATAGCTGCCCTATATAGTAACAATTTGGATTTCCTCATGCTGAGATGTCTCAGCTAGCATCTCCTCTGGATTCTCTGTGTTTTTACGGGCTTCTCCTGTACCTTCTTTTCCTTTCCTTGTCTTACACACACGATTGATTTTGTGCATCCGGGACCTTTCCCTTAGGAAAACTCTAGCCAAGTTATAGTTTGTGGACTTTTTCAAACCTTCCTATTTTAGCTGAGAATAATGAAAAATAACACATATGTACACCTATATATGTGCACCAATAATAACACATAGCTGATACCTCCCTCCAAAAATTAAGCATTGCACGTCAGCAGAAGCTTGTTCTTAATGAAGGAGCTGGGTTGTGGCTTCTGCAGAGCCAAGGCCACAGTCCAACTGTTTCCARTGTTCTCCCAGCCTGTCTGAGCTTCCTGAGCATAGAGCAGAGGAACTGTCATTTCCAAGGGCAGCAGCAACCAGCCCACCAGGATGGGTTCCTGCCCTGCCTAGGAGGAACATGTGAGTTTTAGGTGTGATCACAGCTGCTGGGAGCCTGTTTCTCTCTGCTGCCGAAACCCTCTGCCTCCAAGCCACCACCACCAGTGCCAAGGACTCTCCTTTCGAGATCTCCTTTCAAGTTTGCCCTGCTCCAGATCCTGCTTGGTAAACGTTCTAGTTGACCAYGGCTGATGGCAAAATAGACAGAGGGAAGAAAAGGAAACGAGTGCTGCAAAAATACAAGGCAGGAGCCAAAGGAAGATAATCCCAAGGGAAAAGGATGCACTGGCCATTGAGAAAATTGCTAAAACAGATGATTTAAATTCTTCGGAAATAAGAGAGCGAGATGAATGTGGTGGTAATAAGGCTTTGATTCAGATTCCGTACTTAATAAATTAGGTTAAGCGTTCACCACGCTCGCAGCCTGGAAGTGCAGGAGCAGCTCCGTCTATTGATTTTGCTGGAGTCTATTTACAGTACTGCTCAGCAATCTCATGATGGGTAAATTGAAACCTTTCTAACAAATCACTTTACAGTGATCTTTTTCCCAGGGCCRTGTGCGTGCCGGTTGGAGCTGAGGGCAGCAGTGAGGTGGAGGAGACACTGGTGGCCCTAAACACCAGATCTGTTTCATTACTGCAGTGACACGCACGGTTCCGGTGTCGGCCTAACTTGCGGCCTGCAGCCTGGGCGCAGGATTTGTTAAACTCGCTTGCGGCACTGCCTCGGCGAGGGGGCCTCTGCCCTGCGGCGATATTCCAGCTGCCTGCCGTGAAAAAATGTTTGCTGTTTTTACTGCCTCAGCAGYGCATGTAAATAAAGGATAGTTATAATGCCATAATTCCAAAGCAGTGGGCCCTAAATATGCTTCGGTGGTTTTGTAAGCCGGCCCACTAGGAGAAGTCGTGGATATTTTTGTTTCCACCAGGCGAAGTAATTCTGCTGGTGTTTGTGTGTTCCGTGCATGAAAAGACCATGTAATTAAATCCCATGGAGAGGAGAGCCCCACAGCATTGCAAATGCTCGTTACAGAGCCACAAATTGCAGCATGCACTTAAGAAAGGCAGGATGTTGTACTTGCTGGCATAGATGTTAGCATCCTAGTTTGATCCAAAATTTAAAAAAATGAAGTAAATCTTCATTTTTTTTTAATCTTCATAAAGAAAACAGTATTTGAGGGCAGGGAGGAAAAGGAAGCATTCATAAACATACTGTGATAGCAAAGGCTCCTTTCCCAGGCTTAATGTCTTCAGCCTCATCAGAATCTCCTCACTCATATTTTCTATGATGTTTTTCTCCTATTAAAGTTATKGGAGAATAATGCTCATTTTCCTAAGCAATGGGTGTTTGACATAATAGCACAGTTTATTTTAATAAATTAAGTCTTGTAATTTGAATTTTGCAATTCAAGATTTCATACTRTTAGCATCCTTTTTCCATACAAAGTCCTATGGTACTTTACAAGAGAATTAAGAGAGAAGAGAGCTCAGACTTGTAGCTACCTTTAAAAGGAAACACTCAAAGAAAGATTGCCCAGCATTATAATATCAAAGAGGTGGTGGGCTACATGCCTGAATCCAAAGGGGCCTTGTCTGATTTGCATATAATTTGCATAAACTGGTCATGTAAAATACAGATCTCCAACTATATTCCTTTTGGTTTTGGTATCTTCCTTTCTGAATAGAAATATCTGTAAATATTACTGTCTTTCTCACACACACACAATATTACTAGGTAATATTCAAGTCCATCATTAACAAAAATGCCTCTCCTTACCTTTTACTTCACCATTCAGCTATGGGAATAGAGCCATATTACAGCCCTGCTTTTAGAAATGTTGCACGCTTTCACATGCGCTGAGTGTGCCCTCCTGCCATATGGATGTATTTGCTGCAACCTTGAATTTCCTRGCTCAGGAGCAGTGCTGTGGATGGGTGAGAGAGCTCGGTCTAGGTGGCAAAGGTGATGCCCAGAAACAGGAATCTACTGGGTCAGCTCAGGAGACCCCAGCAGCTGGCATGAGGGAAGTCACCACCAAATACTGCATGCTCATCTCTGACCAGGCTTCTGCTGTGTACGGATCTGGGCAGTTTTCTTGGAGACACTGGAAACCACATCCCTGAAATACAGGGCATATTTTCCACTTTTCTAGTTTCTYCTCTTAAATGTGGGTCAGTGAAGCCAATATATTTTTTCCTCAGAAACTGCTTTGCTCTTGGAATTGAAATTTCCTGATAAATTTCAACCACGTGTTTATAAAGGCTGGGTATGTTATAAGCTGCTGAATATGAGGTCTTAAAATGGGAAGTGTCACACAACTTTAATAATAGAATGGCATTACCAATTCTGCCAATAGTAAGTGTATGTTTATAGGCTTGAATAACAACATGAATAATCACAGCAATGGAAAGCTTTACTGTAATCAAATCTGAATACCACACAAAGCTTTTCAACCACAAAAAAAAAAGTGCTTTTAGACCTGCAATTATAAGTATAGTTACTTCCTTTTAATTTGATCAGTCCTACATACATCTGGATTTGATTGAAATAATGGCTTATATGAGTAGGCAATTTTATTTGAATATAAAGCATTTGAGCAGAAATATCTATCAAGCCAAGACAGGTAGGCAGAACATGAGAAGAGAAAGCTACTGTTTTCCCCACTACTCGTTCTTTGAAACCTTCCTCTTTTTTTCTTCCTCTTTTTTTTTCATCAACAAAGTTAAAATCCAAAGAGAGGAAAGAATTGCAGCTTAAACTGAGATGGTGATTTTAATCACCGAAACATGTTAGCAACATTCAGACATGGGTATTTTGAAAATTAGGTAGAACAATGTGTAGAGAAATACTGTGTATTAATGCCATAGCCATGGACCTGGATTTGAATATGTTCTTGCTCAGTCACACACACACAAGCAAAACAGCAAACATTACTCTTAATGTCCCAAATTTGCATGCCAGTGTTCATTTATAAAAGGTTTTAGAATTTTTTGTAAATTATGTTCTAGCTATATTTTTAGATAGGTGGATTTAATTTACTAGCTTCAAAGCAAATACAGCCCAGTCCTGCTGATAGTTTCATAGAAGGCATTGGTCTAATAAAACCAGGGTTACCAACTTTTCATACCAACTTTGTCATGAGACAATGGTCACATCTCTAAAGACAGGTWAGATAAATCTGAAGTGGCAGCAATCTGTATGGCTGACAAACAGACAGTTCTGGAATACCAGAACACCAGTGCTTTTCACCATGAGAGGTTCTGGTGAGCAAGACCAAGGTCAGGCCTGTTTTAGGTCTAGCTTCACAGCATGGAAAGGAACTACAGGGTGAGATCAAAYGCAAGAGCCAACGCTTGTACCAAATGAAATTCAGGCCCTCTTGCATGTGCTAAATTGAAACGGGAGCATACACATGTTCAGAAGAAGAACTGGCATCACTAAGGAGCAACCTCTTTGATAAAGCCAAGTAACACAGGAGGCTTTATCAAATAGGATAAAGAGGCATTGAGATGCTCAGGCTGGGAATTCTCCCAGCAAAGATGTTAGCTGCATTCCCTTTCCTGCTTGCCCTTTTTGTTAAATGCCAAACAAACATAGGTGTAAACAGGAAACCTATGTCATGTCCTCGTTTAAAGCACAGTACAGATTGAAATATCCTTTTTCTTCTTAACATTTTGTCTGACTGAAAAGGACACACTAGCAAGGCAGGGCTTGCTAGCCTAGGAACAGCCTGATGTCTGGAGCCTGTCCTTGCTCTTGATGCCCTCTGGGTAGTGCCTGTTGTRGCACGAGCAATCCTAGATAGCTGGAAAGAGATTTCCTTCTTCCCCTGCTGAGAAGAGAGGGACACATAATGTTTCTTTCAACTGTGCTGTCCGTGGCTGTGGAAAGTTTGCTTRTTATTCTTGTGCTAAAAGGAGGGGAGGAAACAAATAATATATTCTGTGGATATTAAGTTAAAAGGGCAATAAGCATTTTTTGTTAGATCTGGAATGCACTCCTGATCAAGAATATTTTTTCCAGATCACAGTCTTCCAGCATGTGTCTGTGTTCCACCAGGAGATCCTTACATTGACTTCAGTCAAAAATGTACACTTTCGTAAACAAGCTTTTCATGTTGTTTTTTGTTTGTACGCTACCCTGTTGAGCTCTGATCCGTACAAAACAATCAGTTTCTCCTCTTAGTATAAAATGTTCACGTAAGTTAGTACACCTTTAATAATGAGTAACAACAATAATGAATAAATCCACCTTTTTGTAATGAGTCAAAAGAGTTTTTTYGATTTTTTTGTGCTAAACAGTCTTTCTCAGGTTGACCGCAGTGAAAAAAATATGACAATGAATGAGAACCCAGAATTGGAATTAATGTGATTGAAGCAAGTGGAAGAAGTGAAAATGTAGGTGATGTTTTAATAGTGATTGGCAATTAGTAATTTAGATGCAGGATTTTTTAAGTCACTGAAAATAACTTAGTTTAAAATATCATTTAACAAACAAAAAAATATCAATTCTGTCATCATATACAGCAAAAGTGCATTTAAGAATAAAACAGTTTTATGTTTGAATTGAATATTTTCGTTTCACTAAACTCAGAGAGACCATAAAATTATATATAAAAACATTACTCTAAATTTTTGAACTATAGATGTCACTGTTCAGTCATAAAATGGAACACTGAAGCTTTACTTACTCATCCTGTGATTTCCTCCTACATTATTTCTAGATCAGGGACTTTTCCAGCTTATAATAAGTCTTCCRTAGGGATGGCTTCAAAATACAATGGCCAGTGCATTCTCAATTTTCCAATGCTTCAGTCTCAGGTCTCCATCTCTCCAGAAGGTTATTCTCATTAGCCGAATGAAATACATACAAGAGCCCAAAAAATAATCCCATCCTGCTGATGCAGACCAAACGTGCTATGGGAATTCCCAAAGTGGTATTGTTTCTYTTCATTAACTCTGAAACCTTGAAAACAACAGTGCTTCTATCTTCCTCTTTAGAGTAGAGCAACAAAACACCATGATATTTGAGTATCTATTTCATTTATCTTAAATTAAATGGGATTGGACTCTTGACTGAATAAGCCAGTAAGTCTGGTTCCAAGTATGTTCTCTAGAGCCTGTCCTCATCAAAGAATTCATTTAGAATAATGGAACAAGGGGAGTTGAACCAGATGATAGGACATAAAAGATGTGGCAGCCCTCATGCAGAATTGGTTTTGCCTCGTGCACCCACTGGGCTTTTCCAAATTGTTTCTGTGAAATTCTCTTCCTCAAAACTGTGCCTTAAATTCCTGGCTTCCTTCCTAGAACAGTGTCTTTTAAAATGCCTATYTCTAACTTGTACATGGCTTCAGATGAATAGATATCATTTTTTTTTAAAGCATGTATGTTTATCACCAATGGAGTGGTATTTCATCTACATCACCTTATCTCCAAAATTCTAACACAAAATGCGTTGCATTGAGCCATTTCAGCTCTAATCTCAGCAGTATTAATTGCAGGAAGTTTTCTTGTTCAMGTTGCTTAATACAACGTTTTCATTAAGCTGTTTTGATATGTTAACACCATACCTAGGTTTGAACCTTGCCTACAAGTTCTCATGTCTGTTTGGAGCATTTAGATTACAGATTTCTGGGAAGACTTAGCTAGCTCAATATCTCTAATCCAGGAGACTTTCTCCTCCCAGGAACTGCCTGAGCCACATTTTCGTTTTATCCCCAACTACATGGCCCTTGCTCTCTTGGAGTGAAAAAGGACTGGGATTTAAATGTCTAATTCACAATCCAAAGCGGTGCGCTGTTTCACTGTATATCTTTATGACCTTAAATAAAGTTTTTATTAAAGTTTTTTTGCCATATGAAATCATGAAGAGAGTTAAAAAATGTCATTTAGTAGTTGGAGAAGAGAACTGATCATTTCAGAATCTGTTTCTGACTGTTATTGCTGCTCTGCAGGCAAAAAGTATGGAAACAGGACCATGATCCCACAAGGTCCCTCTCTACTTGAGCAGAGTTGTATCTGATTTATTCCAGCTTGTGATTAATCAGTTTTCTAATAGCAAACACTGCAGCTAATCAGCTCTGATTAGAGATGGCATTGACGAGTTCAGCTACCCTTATGAAGCTCATAGCTCATGTCTGGATGATGCCTTTTATGAAAGTGTGAAGTATCATTGTCAAGTGTTTTATTATTGCTGTCACATTCCTACTGTGCTCTCCTTGTAAAAGGCAGATGCAGAAATGCATTTGCTCCTGAGTGAAGCCCCAGGAGAAGTGCAGGCTGCTCTTCTCAGCAAATGTGGTCTTTCTGGGGGCCAAGGGGAAAGCAGGAAGTATATCCTTAATTTAGAATATTTCTTGCAACTGAACTCTTGGTTTGCAGTGATTCCTCTGGTCCTTCGTTGTAAACAAGAGCTTCAATTGTCCAGACATCCGATTTATTTCTCTCTGTGTTCCTCACCTACTAGGCTATCAGTGCGACTGTCTCTCCCAGTTCACTGGAAGAAACTGTGAGTCAGAGATTACAGCCTGCTTCCCAAATCCCTGTCGAAAYGGAGGGTCATGTGATCCCATCGGCAACGCTTTCATTTGCAACTGCAAAAACGGCCTGACGGGCGTAACGTAAGTAAGCCCCACCACATGGTGATGGAGGGTGTAGCCGAGGTGATAGGGCATTGGGTACCCAAATACTAATATTTGTTTAGCAAAAAGGCAGTCAAAATTATTTAGTCACCTTAGGCTTGCCATAAAAGCTGAATTTATTACATTCACTTTTTAAAAATCCTGACCTTCATCATATATGCAGTGTAGAAACAAAAAAATCCCCTCACCCGCACTTCGGCATTTTCCTTTTTCTCGTGTGGCTTGTTTCATTTTTTCATTGTTTCAGTTTTTGTTTTTATTTTTTGTTTTATTTTTGTCACCTGTTCAATTTTCTGTCTGTYTGAAGTTATTCTTACTAATTTTTAATACTTCTCTAATATTTGCTCATTTTAGGTTCGGCTCTAAGCAATTTTACATATTCATTATTTCCACCTCTTCTCTCAAATTAGTACTCTWTTTTTTACCTATATTTAGTTTCCCTGCTATTCTCTCCCTGAATCTTCCTAATATTTTGTACTGAATCCCATGGGACAGTTCCAGAAAAGTATAAAAATGCTGCATTCTGTGAGCAGCATTAAGAATCAAGAAGCTAGATYCTATCAGATGCTTTAAACTCTTAGGTCCATCTTGATATTTCCATTTTATTGAGTTAGAAAGCCATGGAGTGCTTTTTTATCTGTAGAAAAATATAAATGCCATAAAATAAGATAATATTAATACAGCCATTTGCTAAATACTGTCAAGGTGTTGACTGTAGTGGTGCCCCTTGGCAACCCAAGTCATCACATGCAAGCTGGGCTGTTGCTAAGTATTCTTCAAGATCCACGTTCTCCTTTCGTTCTTTCAAGGTGCGAGGAAGATATCAAYGAGTGTGAGAGAGAAGAATGTGAAAACGGTGGCTCCTGTGTCAACATCTTTGGTTCCTTTCTGTGCAACTGCACTCCTGGCTACGTGGGGCAGTACTGCGGCCTTCGGCCTGTGGTGGTACCCAATATACAGGCTGGACATTCATACGTCGGCAAGGAGGAGCTAATAGGCATAGCCGTGGTCCTGTTTGTCATATTTGTGCTGATTGTCCTCTTCATCATTTTCCGCAAGAAAGTGTTCAGGAAGAACTATTCACGCAACAATATCACCCTGGTGCAGGATCCGGCTACTGCCGCCCTGCTCAACAAGAGTAACGGCATCCAATTCAAGAACATCAGGAACAGTGGAGACAGCAGAAACATCTACCAGGAGGTTGGGCCTCCACAGGTTCCCGTGAGGCCCATGGCCTATACTCCGTGCTTTCAAAGTGACTCGCGGAATAACCTGGACAAGATAGTGGATGGCCTTGGGGTGGAGCACCAGGAGATGACGACGTTTCATCCCGAGTCCCCTCGGATACTGACGGCAAGGCGGGGTGTCGTGGTGTGTAGCGTAGCTCCAAACTTGCCCGCTGTGTCTCCCTGCCGCTCAGACTGTGACTCCATCAGGAAAAGCACATGGGACGCCGGGACAGAAAGTAAGTAGTGCCGCTCACTTTTCTCGCTCTTTCCTGCTGTAGGTAAGTGCCGTTTTTTGGATGTGGCAGTTGCAGTAGCGCAGGAGTAGCAGAATGAATCAGAAAATGTTCTCTGACAAATGCCCTGCGAGTATGATGGAGAACATTTAATGCACTAAGCTGAAGAGTGACGTACTTTTCAAAAAGAAATGATTATGGTTTGAAATGCTATATTTAACACTAGGCATACAAGTGCTCTACTTAATATGCATCTAAATATGACTAAACATAATACTTGTCTTGCTCCTTCAGAAAGCAGGTATGCTTCTTCAAGTGATAAAATGCAAGCATCTTTCCTTGGAAAAAAAAAAGAAAAAAAAAGGTTTAATTTTTCACTACAAGCTCTGTTGTCATTGCACAGTTAGTCTCCCAAGGAAGTTCAAAATCCTAAAAATTTTTGCAAGAAGCAGTTCTGTTTTGCAGGAGCTCTACTGCACTATCAAATATTTTGTGTTATTTCCAGTGTCTCTGTAAAGGAGCAGGGAATCATGCACTACTTAGTGGATCACCTTTTCAGTCCTTTGCATTCCTGTCTTCATTCAGTATCAGAAAGATTACAAAACTTCTGATTCTCACAGTTAACACATTTGTGCTGTGTTTCTCCAGCCTAGTATCATAGCAAAACCACCATTCCTCAACAAGCTGTAGGAAAACTTGACATATTCTGTCACTTCAGGAAATACCTGTTCACAGGGTCAAAGTCAAGGTCCTGCATTATCTGTCTTCAAAAGTCAAGACAGGTCATATGGGCTGGAATTTTTTCCGCATACATCCAATTCCATTGCCTGCTTAAACTAGAACTGTCACGTAATAGCCTACGACCAAGAATTTTTATATTCCCATTTTTTTTCGGACAATATGATCTGAGGAATAGAGAGAGGAATCTGAAACTACCTTATAACTATGTCTTGACATGCGTATTTTCATCAAAGGCAACACCCCGGCAAAGAGCTTCTAGCATAAATCAGGGATAATTATCATTTCTCCAGGTTGTATTCCTTGTAGTGGTGGAGCTTTACCTTTGTTGACTGAAAGAATAAGTCTACAAAGCTCCATGTGTGTTCTGTTCTGTATTYTGTTGGGTGTTTCTGCCACAGATAACGCTAGTATCTAAAAAAAAAACATTCTGTACAATATGAGGATGTACCCCAGAGACTGACCTCAGCTGTCAAGAAGTGGGAAGCAGTGCAGCTTCATTACTGCAGCACTCATTCCRTTTAGCAGGTACCCTGTTTCTCAGCAGGAGCTAATCAACCATTACCATGTGGAGGTGCCTCGTGCTGGTTAGAAATACCTGCAGACAGCAGGTGCAGAGCTGAACTTGTGTGCATAGCCTGTTTGCAGCACCTGAGCTTGGCCAGCTGTAATTAGCTCAGGTATCTCAGTGCTTATTATGAAGGATAACTTTTTGTTCCTTATTATCACTCACAGAATGTGTGATTGAATGTACTTATTTTTGTGTGTTTAATCACATGAGAATTGTCCAGAATGAATGTTCTTGATGAAAAGTAATGTAAGTTAATCTGCTGTTTGTCAGCAGCAGAGCCATTACAATCTGATCCAAGGATCACTGATGTGATTTCAAAGATGCCCAATAACTTCTCCAAGCTTTGWATGAGCTTTTAATGAGATTCTCAAATTAGGAAATAAACAGTAAAGATAAATGTGACTGTGATCTCTTGTATAAGATGTTTATACCACAGTGTTTAAGTCTTCATTTTCTTTGCTGCTGAGACAACATGGCGTGGAAAAAGCAATATTGAATACAGATTTTGTTTCCTTGATTATGGTGGTGTGAACCACTTGAAAAACTATTTGGGCTTCAGATGCTTCAAAAGTCTTAAGTATTTCCATCAGCTGCCTTCTTAACCAATAGGTCATTTCTTCTGTCTGAAGGAACTAATTCTGTTCTGACCTAAAAAAAAGGCTGCTTGGTGGCAACATTTAAAAGGCTCCATGGTATAAATAGGCAAATGTGCATACCTATAGAGTACTGTTCTGCTTTGTTTTCGCTGTCAATGAAGGTAAAGGGGTTGATGACGCTGAAGAAGTGACCTGTTTTGCAGGAAGCAATAAGGGCAGCAACTCCGAAGTACAGTCCCTCAGCTCCTTCCAGTCGGATTCGGGTGATGACAATGGTAAGAGATGCTTTCATCTTATGCTGGGGACAAAGGGATTGAACTCTTTTTCTAGTACTATTAAAAAAATATAGGAAATATCTAGAAAACCCTTTAATAACAGTGGAAGTTAGAAAGTCCCGGGTTTGAACTCTGCTTGTGGCCTTTTTTTTTTTTTTTTACTTTTATGATTGTAATTAGAATCTTTATGTTTGCAGCTGTTGTATCACTTCTAAGCTGGATAGTGAATTAGAGGTGTGATATAGCAGGGTCTCTTTGCCAGCGTGCAAATTGACTAATAGGGAACATGCTTAACTGTAGGATTGCTACCATTTTCCCTCCTGAACAGGATGACTTTCATGTTTTACTGGTCAGTGCAACAGGGATTTCTGTGCAGCGTGCCAGGTCTCCTTCATGGGCCCAGCAAAACTCTGCTAGTGCTCCACGTGCWGCAGTGAGCAATCTTTCTTTGGTGACTTGGCCTCTTCCTGGTAATCACAGCTGAACAAAGAAGAGAGCACCCTTAAATTCCTGCTTGGAGAATATTAGTTGCCTTCTGAAAAGTCCTAAATCGTTATCTCAGTGGGTTATTATAGGCAGAGCCAGATGCAGCCTGAATGAGACCTGCTAAGTCAGATGAAACATTTGCTCCTAAGGCCCGTGGATCAGTGGATCAAAGAGAGGAAAAGGGAGAATGTTTCTGCCTGGGAGGAATGATGAACGTCAGGGAAGCCTCATTCAGATACACAGAAAAAGATTATAAGTGCAATTTATTTGTGATAATCTTCAACACCAGTTAATGAACTGTCTGGAGACTCAGTTGCACAGTCRTGACATGCAGCTCTTCCCTCCTACTCTTAAATGTTGGGAAAAGCCCTTAAACTGAAGAGCACTTGCAGTTCCTTTTGGTTTAGCTATGGCCTTTTTCCATCACGAATGTCATGAGTGTTTTTGTCAWGCTTCTCGATGCTTTTCAGACACTTTTCCCTGAAGAAAAAGAAGAAAAAAAGAAGATAGTATTGTTGATACTATAATAATTCCTCAGATTATTTATTTATTGAACACATTGTTACTTTTGGTGTCTCCCAAATAGTAATTGGACTTTTCAAGTGTGGGATCCTGCCTCCATTTAAGTCAGTGCCATAGTACCCTCCAAAGCTGAATTAGCCTTTCTGCGCCCATTCATATTTTGTGAAAGTTGCATTTAAAATATGGCCTTTAAAGATAAGAATTCTAGTTCAGGGTGTAAACAAATCAATGCTCATGTGTCTTCAGAGTGAATGAGGGAGAGGACTTAAATCATGCAAGTCATTTTGCAGAGGTCAGTGACSGGCAGCATGCTCTAGCTTTCTTGCACTGGCAGAGGAATGGGAGAGGATTTGCAGTAGAAGAGCCTAAAATACAAATACAGATGACAGCAAATGTGTACACAGTAACATGAATATAGGGGCTAGAAGATTCTGCTTTTGGAGCCACAGATTCTTCCTGTCATCTAGTTCATCTAGTTAGTACTAAGAGGTTGTCAGTGAAACTGCAACAAATGCAATTTGTTCTTCAGGGAGATAAAAAAGGATGCTCCTTCTTCACACTTTTTCTTCTAGAGTTGAGACAAMTTTTTCCGGGTGCTTATTTGGCCGGACAGGGAGGACACGCAGGCTCGTGTCATGTTTCTGAAGAAATTTTTGTTGAGGCAATGTGGTAAAGCCACAGTTCTGACTCTTGCACCATAGAAGCAATGGGATCTGCTGGAGCTGTGAACTGCTCGTGTCAACATGTCGCTTGGAGTGGAGGGGCTGTGACACAAGTGTCCAGGTCACTGCAGAGTGATGGCACCAGTTTTCTGCCCCAGAGCAGTGTGGGGTTTGTGCCACACTGTGCCACCTTTCAGTTTTGAGCCAACTCTTGGCTGCCATGAGGATACTACACTGGCCCTGGCTTCCATGACCTTTAGTTTCTCACTGTCCTTGCCTATAGCTCCAAGATCCTTGTAGAAACATTGCTTCCCCTTCTCACATTACCCTTTTTGTCATTGGCTGGCCCTCTCATTAGCAGAGGAGCAAACCTGGGTGGTGGCTTCTTTGTTTCCAGCTCCTTCCACCCTGTCTCACTCAGACCAGCAGGGAAACCAGCACTGTGGCCTTCCTGCTGAAGTGGGGACCAACACTCCTCTTGTGGCTCCATTCCCAGCTGCACAGACATGGCGTCTCTCATTTTTGCACAATGTTTATATGCATTAGCCACTGTAAGTCTCCTTTGCTTATACAATTACCAGTGCCACTGATGGCATAAGCATGGCATAAACATATAAACATGCTCGTCACGGCACTAGAATATAGTTTCTTTGTCTTATCAAGGCTCTTTTTGGCAAGCATTCACAAGGACCGAGGAAATTTGATGAGATACTTGGTCTCTTGCCCAAAATTTAACAGAGTCTTCAATATGTTCAGTGTATTTGAATGATGCTATTACTAGTTAACTTATTTTCTGTGGCCTCTAGGTCTATTGACTTTGTGACACCAAAAATATCTCTGACTCAGCATTTCCAGTCCCAACCTCAGCCTGCTCCAAAGCTGTCAGTTTTCTCAGAGCAATTAAAGAGAGGGGGGACAGTTGGGTTCGGTGTCTACCAAACACAGTGAGAGCTTCCCCACTGTTTGGAGTGGGTTCTGTCTCGAGTTCTCGAGTGTCAGAGTGTCAACTGGTGCAAACTGCAGGTCACTGAGAAGGTGACACCTTGTAGCCATGCTTGGCTCTGCTTGGTAAAATGATTGCATTTTTTATATTAGCAGTTTCAAGGGAAAAGTGTATTTTGTTAAAACAGTTGCAAGGTACAGGGCATCTGCGAATGTATTCTGTCAAATGCAGAACAAATTTTGAACAAAGCCTACTTGACTGTGTCCTTTTAATTATATAGTACTGCTTAAAATCCCAGAGGCATTATACTGAACAGCACATACAGTAAATAAGTAAAACATTCCTGTTAGGAAGTAGTTTAAGCTGAGGGCTTTGCACCATTTGAGATTTTGTGATGGTTTAAAAGATAATGATCCCTTGGAGCACATGGCACTGCCTCCGGAGACCTTTAAGCAAGAATGAATTAGAAATTAGTGTCAGGTAGACAAGATACTGCTGTGGTTAATTGAATCAGCTGGCCAGTCTGTTTGAATTTATGAGGTGATATACATCATCCCATATGCCGTTTTGGAAATGCTGCTTTGGAATTTATCACCATTCTGAAAATGTATGGGATTATCTGAAATGAAATGTCCTGCAACCCACTGCATAAATCATAAATTGGTTGGCAGCCTTTTTTTTCATTCAATGTCACTTCTGTCTGTTTGAATTTATTATGGTAACGTATGATCCATGTTTTAAATACTAACCTGAAGCTGTCCTTCCCCTCCCTTTATTTTCTGCTTTCCCTCCCATGCAAGCTTCCATAGTGACTGTCATACAGCTTGTCAACAATGTAGTTGACAGTATAGAAAATGAAGGTATTTAAATTTTTTTTCCTTATTGTTATGCAACAATGCTTCCTGTTCTCATTGTGAAACATCCCAGCAGAACCTCACTAATCTACACTGACCAGCAAAACCATGGCGGGTGATTGAGATTTGCAGATCAGCATGTTCATCAGCAAACTCAAGAACACAAGAGTGATGTGACTTTGGGTATTTGGAGGTGGTAGAAAAGGAGCCGAGGGCTTCATCCTCCTCTGTTCAAGTCTGCGTTTTGCTTGCTTATTTCCATTGCCTTCAGAGAAAACAGGATTCAGTTCATAATGCAGCCAAATCATTGGGATTATGCTGTTTGTGGAGGCCGGGAAGCTGAAGAAGATGCAGGAAGGCTGTAAAGAATCCCAGGCGGCAGGAAAGCTGGATTATAAACTCTTATGTGGAGAGGTGCGAAGTCGTGTTAGGCAGGTAGCCAGTGTGCCCTAGGTCACACAGTGTCAGATAGGACATGTAAAGACACAACCCTGAGGATGTCACATGGTGAGGCAGYTTGGCTGCATTGCCCTGACCATTGGGAAGGACCATCACAGTTGAGTCCAGTGGCCCAATGCTCAGTCCTGCCGCTGACTGCCCAGGGAACCTCAGGCAGATTGTAACCTCAGGCAAGCAGACCGGTCTCTCTGTCTGTAAATGAGGAATATCACTGTTTTCCTCTTTTGCAAAACATTTTGCCATGTACTGATAAAATGTGATCTTTCAAAGCTGAACATTACTTTTATTTATTTATGCTTTACCCTGGGGAAAGTCAGTTCATTATAAACTCATGTGATTCATGAGTTCCAAAATTTAACGTCTTTAACAAAGTTAAGTCAGCTTTGAAAACTGCAGCCAGCCCAACCTGAATAATGCTAAAAGATGAAGTTATCATAACCAAGGAAGTTATTTCTGTGAAATAACTGATTTTTCTCTTGAGGTATTCTCACGCTGGTTTTGGAAAGCGCATTTAGTCTTAATTAAAGGTGACATTTGAATATTTGTCTGTGGCACTTTTGCTTACTGAAATGTAAAAATGACCCAGTTTTGGCAGTCCCATAGAAAGTTAGCCAAGGCTAACAGCACTTAAAAAAATAAGAAAATAAAACACTGAAAAGAAAGCATTACCATAAATGGTCGTACCTTCCTACAGAAAGGCCACCAAATTTTTGAGCAGGAGTTTCAAGAGGTTTTGCTCACTCTTGAAATCTTTGTGAGACCTGTGAATCTTAGATGTTCTGCACCAGAGCTGATGAGAGCAGTGAATTTTGTTAGACACACGGGAATTCAGGGTGCATCAGTGGCAGAAATGTTGCTCTGAAGCCGCAGGAGGGAAGGGTCTGAGCAGCGGGATGAGGGTCTGAGCAGCGGGATGAGGGTCTGAGCAGCGGGATGAGGGGCTGGGCAGCGGGATGAGGGGCTGGGCAGCGGGATGAGGGGCTGGGCAGCAGGATGAGGGCTCCTTCCCACAGGAGCCGCAGGTTGTGCAAGTCAGCAGATCCGTGAGGTTCTATGGGATGGCGAAACGACGCAGCTCGGAGGTACCTGACACAAGCACGGATTGGAAGACAGCCAAATCCACTTGAAAGAAAGAGAAAGAAAGAGAAGGGAAATGGGGTTAGGGCCGGTTCAGACAGAGCTGCTAAGCCTGCAGTAGCCTCAACCCTCCTCACGCCAGGCTAACACAGAGCGGTTAGGAAGCTTCTTTCTAGCTAATGAATAAATCACGTCACCCGTGCACTATGTAGTGATAAGCAAGGGCAAGAGTGGTATTCATCGCCAGAGGCCTGGAGAATTGTCCTCTCTCACCATTTATGTCATCCCCACTTTAGACTAATGCCCGAGAGGACTATTCCCCAACCAAACCACCTGCAACAACGCGGTCTCGAGGCTTTGCCCAGTGACTTCTTGCATGAAGCCCAATAACCTGTGGCTGCACAAGAGCATCTCATGTAGAAACCGCTGCAGCTTACTCTTCCCCTCCTGTTCACACGAATCCTCTCTCCTYGCGCTCTCCCCTGCGCCTGTGCCCTCTCCATGCTGGAATGCCTCGCTCCCCACCAGCTAGCATGGCCGTGCAGGCGGCGGGCGGGTTGGGGACTGGGGGCCGCTGTAGCTGACAGCCCCATTAAATGGCTTTGTATTCTATTCTATTCAGGTTCTTATACCGTGCCCATCACCATGGTATCTGAGCCCAGGTGGGCCCAGATTTGTTTGAACCGGCCCTGAGAATGGTAGATTCTTATTTTTCTGTTTCAAAGTGAACAAGTGAGAGAGAAATGTACTTTGCAATTAAAAGCCTTGCAGAGGGCAGATAGCCCATTCTGTGTTAAGAAGCCCAGCTCTAATGTAATTTCATATCTGTTCAATGAGGGTAAACAATTAAGATCCGATAGAGAAGGAATATAATACACGACATAACCATTTCTTTTATGTATGTCTGTTTTTGACGGGGCAAGCTTATCTTGTACGTTAAAATAAAGAGCAATTAAAACTACTAAAAATGACACTGAGCCCACTGTACGTTAGAAATATGCATGCATTTTGTATTCTSATCTGTAAGATAGCGTGCTGGTAGCCAGCTCCGAGTTACCAGTTTTTACTTTTCACTTTGTGTCTGACAGTGTCTGTAATGGATCAAGGACAGAACTACAACAGAGGTGACTTTTCTTAGATGCATTCTGCCCCTTGGTCTGTGCTGGGGTGGGGAGGGCACTGGTTAATCTTTTTTTCACTTTGATCTGCTTCACGTGTCCTGTTTGGTTTGAGTTCTGTTGTGTTCGAATGCTGCATGGGTATGGCCAGCCACGTGTTTTTTCTTTCAGGATCCAGCTGTCTGTGTCTCAGTCTATCAGATTGTTTGTTTATACACTTCCTCTCCTGAAACAAAGTCATTGGAGGTGGAAGGGAAGATTTAGTGCAATATCATAAGCATGCAGCCTTCATTCGTGTAATTTTTTCATTTAAGTGTAGAAAGCGTTAATTCAAAGATTTTTATCATTTTGATTTCATAGCCTCATAATTTCTAATACAAACTAGTAGCATCCTACGTTAGGAAGTACCTTAGAGTGGTTGTGTTTTGTTTCTTTGCTTGTTTGCATTAGTATAATCCATTTTGTTCCTCTCTCCTGCCCCTCTGGTCAGAGCATGGCTGACCTGTGTCCATGGCCTGTGGCGCATGCGGGGACGTAAACGCGTTACGAGGATTTGCAGGTCGCTCTTTAGCCAGTGCATGCAAGGCAGCTTGTGTCCGTCAGAGGCTGCAGCCTAACAACTTGCTGCGCTTCTCTCCCGCTGCAGCGTATCACTGGGATACCTCCGACTGGATGCCGAGYGCGCGTTTATCCGACATTGAGGAAGTGCCCCATTTCGAGACAGCCGATGGAGGCTCCGCTCACCACGGCAGTACCAGGGAGCTGGAATCAGATTACTACCTTGGTGGCTACGACATCGATAGCGACTACCCTCCCCCTCACGAAGAGGAGTTTTTAAGCCAGGACCAGTTACCACCTCCTCTTCCCGAGGATTTTGCGGACCAGTACGACACCCTTCCGCCCTCGCAGCCGGTCTCAATGGCCAGCACACTCAGCCCCGACTGCCGGCGACGGCCGCACTTCCACCCTAGCCAGTACCTCCCTCCTCATCAGTTCCCCAACGAGACAGACACTGCAGGGTCTCAGGCTGGGAATGAGTTTAGTACTTCTTTTGCTGTTGGCCCAAGCCAGAACACAGAAAACGCTGGTGCAGGTAAGATGCCCTTATCCTTGCACAACTCTCTAGATGCCTCCTCCTCTGACGTCTCAGCCAGCTGCGGCTTTGATGACTCCGAAGTAGCCATGAGTGACTATGAAAGTGTGGAGGAACTCAACCTAGAAAATGTTCACATTCCATTTCTGGAGACCCAGCATCAGACACAAGTGTAAAGGAAACTCCCTTCTTCTTCCTCCTCTTCTTTTGATTTCTTTTTCGTCATCTGGTCCAATTAATAGTATAAATATTGAGAAGAAATTTTGCTGAAGATGTGTCTATATATATTGGGCAAGGCAAAAACACACTATAACCCACTATTAACTTGTTTGGAAATGATACTGTATGTGCAGACACAATGAGATCAATTGTATTGTGTTACACATCACAAAATTGTTCCAGGCAATCTGGAGAGTGTGTACCCTCTATTTATTAGCAAGAGTAAAGCAGAGCTTATGAGGCAGGGGGTGGAAAAAATCTCATTGCTAGATAATTTTTTCATTATGTCGTCTTCCCCCAGGGTCTGGGTGTTTTTTGGTATTGTATTATTAAAAGTGTTACAGTGTTATAATCTCCCCACAGTATTAATGAACTGGTAYGGATCATTCCAAGACACATTGTTGCATGAAATTTTATGTCAGCAAAAGAGTGAAAAGTAAGTGATTGCTGAGGCTGCTTTGTACAACAGTTCTGATGGCTTAAAAAAAAAGCAATTAATGTTGATGTGTTGAAGACAAGCTACCAGTCATTTGTTCATAAATACACACCTATAGTTTTTGTTATATAGCATTTCATTATAACTTGCATGCATATAGAGAGGCATATATGCAGTGTATATTGACACCAAGTTGCCCTACTTTGGGTGCCATTTTTTAAAATATCAGATATGTGACAGATTTCACCATCTGAAAATATCAGATCTTGACTCACTAGTTGTCTAATTCTACCCCTAGCTATGTTTTTGTGACTTCCCTTGACTTCTGTATGCAGTGTGAATATACACCTGATAGCAGTCTGGAAATCTARGTATCTACAAAGTGCTGCTGATGATTTGACATTTCTTGCTTGGGCAATAGCCTTTTTAGCAGCAGTCGTGCTACAATTATTGCAGTGAAATTAGTTGTAATTAAGTTGCATATAATGGTGCTATAATTTCACATTTTTAGTTTACCATCATTTGGCAAATGGCCATCCCCACTATTTTATGGGATCACTTCTCAGCTGCTGTAAACTGTCTCAGTTAGTGGAACGACAGGGATGGACTGTAGCCAAATATCTGGCCCTAGATTTTCAGCTGGAGCTAAGTGTGATATTGAAATACAAGACTTCCATTCGATGTTTTAAAGCAGAATATACATACTCTTAGCTTAATGCTATGAAAATGTTTTTACCACTACCATTTTGTTGCATCTCTGTATCTAACACAGTGAGTGTGAGTCTGGAGCATGCATTACTGCTGGGGTTTCATCCATTCTTCCCATGCCATATTTCAGTCATTTTGATAAACTATTGGTAGGYTGAAGCATTGTTACAGATGAACAGATATATCAACAGGTTTCCCATGCCAGTTTCCATATCCTGTCTCTTGGTGAAGTGTCTTAACTGAATAGTTTCAGCGGTTGTATTCTAGGCAATGTATTCTTAACTGAATTGATTTTTACGCCAAATTAAATTGTGGGCCATTTTGTGACATACAGGAACTGTTTATTCAAAATCATTCCAAACAAAAAGAAATTAACAATAGAATGTAATTTAAACAATTGCAGCTTGTAACACTTTTAATAAAACAGGATCTCTAAAATTCATGGAGTAAATGTGCTATGTTGCTGCTTCCCTCCAGTACCTCATGTATCAGAGCAAGGTTGGTGTAGACCTTTTCTTTGGGTTCATGCAGCAGTTCTTCATTAGAAAACAGCTCATTTTTCAGAGGTACATGAATAAATTGAGCAAACTTTTAGAAAAGCCATGTACTGCACATACAAGTATTACCAAGTACTTGTCGGTTCCTGTTCATTGAATTTCTGAATGTCACTTGGTCTTCTCAAAGTTAACGTGCTTCTGTCACGGTGGTATATTCTGAATGTGCTAGTGGTACATTTCAACTCCTTTTCATTGCTTTCTCCCCGTGTTTTCAAGGGGAAAAAAATGGAAATTTCCATCGTGATTGCAAGGAACTGAGGGATTTGTTTAAAATGAAGCCATGAAATGCTTTGGCAAGTGTTGAGGAGCAGATAGAGGATGACTTGCATTGCTCATGATGCTTGTGTTGCTGGAAAGCAAGTGCAAGAACTAGACTGATGCCTGTTCAAGAGCAAGAAACATTCGAGTTTCAAAAATATAGCTGCAAGTTTAGGTGCTGTGCAGTAATTTTAAAGCTGGTATCACTTTCTGAGAATGTAATAATCTTTCTTAGCATCCAGCTGCAGTATTTGTGGAGCTTGTTCCTAGTCAATTTTGGTGTGATACATTTAAAACTATTATGCAACTAGTTCTATTTTAGCCCCCGATCAAGTGTACTTGTCATCTTGGTAGCAAGCCAGAGACACTGATATCAAACCTTTACTTGGACATATCAGAAGTGTCACAAAGGGAAACATCATTGGGAGCCTAGCAATTGTCATACAAAACAATGTTTTTTACTAAGCTTGTTGCCTCAGTAATATCTTGTTGGTAAAAATAGTGAGTTTTACTAGTAAAAGATGCATAAATACAATGTATAATTTTTTTTTCTCTTTTGATACTGTTGCCATTTCATTTCACTGAACACCTACTTATTAAAGTGCTGTTGGGAAGGGTCACCCAGTTTAGCCTTCTCTGCCCCCCCTATGACTTCTATACCTCAGTATCTTCTCCTCTCCAAATCGAACATGCCCAGTCTCATCTCTGCATCTCCAAGCAGATGCCCCTCCTTGTGTGTTACCACTTCTGTGGCCTTTGGGGTTCCCTTCTGCTCTTTTGGATAAAGTGGCGAACCTGGATGCAGATCCCAAGGTGAAATACTTCCTAGGGAGTAAGATTTTCATGTTCTCTCATTCTCTCATTAATCCAAGCAACTGTCTTCTTTTCCTTTGTAGTTGCTGCTGCACATGGATGAGYCCTAGTCTTTTAACCTGTGCAGTTACAACATAATCACAACGTGATGTGAATATATTAGGGTTCACATTGCTTCATCCAGTATCTGTCGCCTGGTGGTGATTTTTATATAGCTGCTGCTGTCTTTCCTAGAGCCACGACTTTGTTAGAGCCTCTCCTGACATATCTGCTGCCTGTTGGGCCTTAATTGTACATGTCTGTATTTCTGTTCATGTTCTGTAGATGGCCCCACTGCACAGAACTTCCCTTCAGAGTCATCTGTAGGAGAGGTTCCCTAGGCAAAAGTACAGCTTAGCAGCTGATAAATATCCCTTGGAGTTGCTAGAGACTTTGGCTTTTGTAAAGAAGCAAGGAGAGAAAGAAGCAATTTGCTAAAATGCATGTTTGTATCAAAGYCCACTCAGTTTGCAAGGTGTGAGTGTCCAGCTGAAAGAGGGTGCAAGCTCCCCGTGTTTTGGCTCGGGTTAAGGGTGCCATGTGCACATGGCACCAGCTCTCTCAGTAATTCTGGCAATGGAAAGCGCCTTCGAAGACTGACCACGCAATTTGTGCTGCCACGGCTGCATTAAGTGCCCTCGTGCAAAAGGAAAGATTAGACTTACCAACTTTTCTTATCCAAACTTTTTCTATCCTAATTATTCTGCATTTACATTATAAATATCCTAAAAAAAAAAAAAAAAAATTCTCCAAGATACTGGATATAAAGGTTGGTTGTCCAGATCAAGTGTCTTTTGCAGAGCAAAGGACCAAAGGTGATACCATGATACAGCATCACTTCCTTCCCATAGGGCCGAATGGACAGCCCCTCCAGGAGACAACTGTAAAGTGGCCTTCTGAGGACTCTCCTGTAGGACACAGCATATGAGGGTGACCAGGAGGATGTAGCACTGCAGGGACTCCTAACAGTGCTATGATATCCATCCAGCCCAGAAAGATTCCTATAACTGATCCTGAGATGTCCTGTGGATTTCTGAAGCCTATAGAGCAATGCAAAGCGGGAGGGAGTCAAAGACTTCTCAGAGCCACTGTATTAATGCCAAAAGTAGCGTGCTCCACCTCTGAAGTGGACTCTTATCCTTTGTATGTTCCATAGACAGGTCAAATTTTGGTCCTCAGATTTTTATTTTTCTAAATTCCCTTGCATGGTCTGACTTAGTGCTAGCCTACTCTTTTGGTGCCCTCGCTAATGAGAAGCTCAGACTAAATACAACACTGAGGAAATGYATACCACTGATATGCTGGTCATTAAGAAGGAAGCAGCCTGTTGTCTCTGGAAGTCCTGCAGATAGTCAGCAATGAGAAGATGAATTGTTGCTCTCATCATAAATTCCACTGTAAAGAGAAAGGTGAAGAAAGAGTAAGGGAAGATATTTTCAGAGCACAGATTTGCTGCACACCAGGAGTCTGAAAAAACTCGCTGATGTAAATGATATGGCAATTCCTTATAGCCATTAATTAACAAGTACAGGAGAACACTGAAGGAGCCCTGGACCAATTCTGCTTGATTTGTTTGGAAAGGTAGCATCCGTCCTAATGGAGAAYAACAGCAGGTCGAAACCAGCTGTGGAAGTACATCTGCGCTTTGTTGGAATTTTGGAACTATTAACTGAGTAATCATGGACATTTCAAGGTTTCCAAAGAGAGAGCTACAACTTCAGGTTCATTGTGTGATACAAGGTCTGTGGAAAACTGTTCTTTTTGCCTGTTTGCATCTCTATTTTTGTCAATACACCAGTGATTTGAGCCCTAGAAATTGAGGGTATTGCCCATTATCCATTGCCTTTAGTCTGCATTTCATAAACTTRACTTTCAACATCCACTTGAGCATTCAGTTAGTAAATCCAAAGGAGCATTCAGTTAGTAAATGAGATGCATCATAAGGGGGTGGGCAGATGGGGAGGAAATGAAATAAAATTCATTTCTTTATTTAATAATGAAAAGCAATAATTACAAATATGTCGTATTACACAAAGGCCATAAGTAATCTTTACCAGTGTTAAGAGTGCACTTGAACTGTGTTGTGGAAAGAGATTGGAGCCCTCAGAACTGTAGCRTTCTTCTGTCCTAGGAATACCTGAATTGCTCTTATTTAACAATCAGATGAGCACGTACTGTCACTTTTCAGGAAGTGACAAAAGTGTTTAGGAATGAAAGTAGTTCTCTTTAAAGCACTGTATCAGAAAGATTGTCTTGTAAATTTTACCTGTTGCAAGCAGGCTGGTTTGTAAAAGATGTATGTTTTGGTGTTGAAAAAGAAATTTATAAAATAATGTATATAATGGTTTCAAGTTACCAGGCTTTTGTAGATATTTGATGCCAGTCAGGTCGCTTTAATTTTTTTTTTTTTTTTTTTTTTTTTTTTTTTTTTTTTTTTTTTTTTTTTTTTGGTTCATTTGTTTGTTTGATATAATTCTAAAGAGGCATCCAAGTTGGGTTAAACTTTTAAGGTAACAGCAAAAAAAAAAAAAAAGAAAAAAGTTTTAGATTTGAAAACTGGCACTTTTTAATCATTTCAAAATGTACTGTAACTTTCCTTTTGGTTCAGCTCTTTTTGTTTAACTTTTTCTGTTTTTAAGAGGATGTTTTTTATTGACTTTTTTTAAATGAACGTGTTTTGCACAAAAATGAAATAGAGATATGATTTTTATGCCATTTCAAGTAGGTATTAAGAGATGTCATTTCTCCAATGACAACAAATTCAACCTTTATGCAAAAGGGAAGGTTTATCACTTCAAGTGGGTATAGTCCCTCACCTGAAAACTAATTGTTTCTTCATAGTTGCTGTTGGCAGTATTGTCTTGTGTTCTTTTGCTATAAAAACAAAATGACAACAACAAAAAAAAAATGTACAGGTTTGTAACTGCCAAAATTTGCTAAAGTTGATGGTTAAAACAAATTTTCCAAGTAAACAAAAAGAAAAAAAAAAGCCCAGCTGTGTTGATTTTTTTTCTTGATTTTTATCCTATTTTCAAAGGAGGAAACAGGACAAGAAGTATTAACTCTGCAAGGATTGTAACATTTTATTGCCACTCTGTGTACACCATTGTTGAAAATGCTACTTTTTGGATTCTTTAATGTCATTATTTCACTGCAGTTTCTCCTTAGGGACCCCTCAACACATCACAGGGCAAGAGTTGCATAGTTGGTATGTGTGCAGTGACCCTGTTGCCCATTAAATCCATGTTCTCAAGAGACATGAAGGATGTCCTAATCCACGGAGGTGGATTAGGAATTGGCTCAGTGGCAGGGTGCAGAGAGTGGTTGTCAATGGTGCGGAGTCCAGCTGGAGGCCTGTACTTAGTGGTGTCCCCCAGGGGTCAGTTCTCGGTCCGGTCCTGTTCAACTTATTCATTAACGACCTGGATGAAGGGCTGGAGTGCTCCCTCAGCAAGTTTGCYGACGATACCAAACTGGGTGGAGTAGCTGAGAGCCCTGAGGGCTGTGCTGCCATCCAGAGGGACCTGGACAGACTGGAGGACTGGGGCGTCGAGAAACCTCATGAGGTTCAACAAGGGCAAGTGCAGGGTCCTGCACTTGGGGAGGAATAACCCTGGACACCAGTACAGATTAGGAGTGGACCTGCTGGAGAGCAGYCCCGCAGAGAGGGACCTGGGTGTCATGGTGGACGACAAGTTGACCATGAGGCAGCAGTGTGCCCTKGTGGCCAAGAAGGCCAACGGGATCCTGGGGTGCATTAAGAAAAGCGTCTCCAGCAGGTCGAGGGAAGTGATCTTCCCCCTCTACTCAACCCTGGTGAGGCCACATCTGGAGTACTGTGTCCAGTTCTGGGCTCCCCAGTACGAGGGATGTGGAGCTGCTGGAGAGAGTCCAGCGCAGGGCTACCAGGATGATCAGGGGCCTGGAACATCTGCCCTATGAGCAAAGGCTGAGAGAGCTGGGTCTGTTCAGCCTGGAGAAGAGGAGGCTGAGGGGGGACCTGATCAGCGTGTATAAATACCTCAAGGGAGGCAGTGAGGARGAGGGGGGCRGCCTCTTTTCAGTGGTGGGCAGGGATAGGACTAGAGGAAATGGCTTCAAACTGAAGCATCGGAAGTTCCACAGGAACTTAAGGAAGCATTTCTTCACTGTGAGGGTGACAAAGCACTGGAACAGGCTGCCCAGAGAGGTTGTGGAGTCTCCTTCTYTGGAGATCTTTAAAACCCGCTTGGATGCAGCCCTGTGCCACGTGCTCTAGGTGACCCTGCKKGARCAGGGGGGTTGGACTCGATGACCTCTGAGGTCCCTTCCAACCTTCGGCATTCTATGATTCTATGATTCTATGATTCTRTGTCGCCTCATCATGTTACCATGACATCAGTGAGCTCCGTCATCAGTTCCAGGGGATGGTTTGCTCATCCCATTAGCCGTCGAGCATGGACATGTGGGATGGGTGTCATACCATGCGGCAAGACCAATGTTCACACCCAGCACTGCACTTCTGTTACTGCATCCCCTGCTTATAGGAGAGCTCTTCGCCTTTCCGAGCTTTCCCTACGGATTTTTTGCTCAACAAAAGTGCAGCAGCACTGCTTGGTGATGCTCACTGACACTGATACTATGAGATGGTGCTATGAGAGTAGTAGACAGAGAAGTAAAACTAGTTAGGAAAATATTCAGAAAATAAATGACTTACTTAAAACTCTTTCCTCTGTTTGATATCAAGACCTGGAGTTCTGYAGTGGCATCAGTGTTTCTTTAGGATGGAAAAAAATGAGAACTGAGGTGGCAAATGGGTCAAAATTCATGTAAGTGTCATGACAAAATGGAGACAGCACCACCAAGTGTCCTCAGGTCTTAGGTCAAAAGTAAGTTAATTCTTCCTACAAAGTGCTGTAATAACAGGTTGTGTAAAACTTTCAGCTTATTCAGGGCAACAAAAAGTGAAGCCCCTCACATCAATATTGCAGTGTTGCCAATGACAGGAGGGACCTGGAGGTTTTTTACTCAGGTTGTTTCCTTCTTTTCTGCAGAGACATGTCTGCTGCAAAGCAATATGGAAATCAAAGTCGGGTGGCTATCTGTGGCACTTTCAGCCCTTCATAAGTACGCTGGGGATGTCACAGTACTCTAGCAATCGGTCAAATGGAAATGAAGAAAAAGCCTTTCCTACCTGTGAGCATCTCAATTTTCAGTTCAAAGATGTTTCCCTGCTGGTAACATCCTTTCTAACTCCCACTTTCCTCCTTCCCATCCCCACTSTTACCATGCAATGAGAAAAAAAAATCCATGCAGTAACGGGACTTTCTCTTAAGTTCAGAGAAAGCAATTTAGAAACCCCCTACCTCTTCTCAGCCAGCGGTTAAATGCTGCAAGGAATAAAGCTTTTTCTGAAAGGTCTATCAGCTGCAGAGGACCATGTCTGGTTTGGTAAGAGAGGAGGCRGGGAAAATGGAACAGCAGGTGAAAGTCAAGTTCAGTTATGACTTTTTTCCTGTCATAGTTTAACTCTTTGGGATGTATTTTCTCTATTACAGAAGTGTAATGTCTCTCTATGCATGTATTTAAACCATTTCCCTGGCTAAACTTGTTTTTCTGCACTTGCAGGGAGTACTCAAATTCCTCCCTCCTGCCCGAGACAGCAGCCCCTGGACTGTAGGACCTAATGAGCTAGACCAACATGCATCCAATGACTGGTCACAGAGGCCACTGCCATGTTGTTTATGGGAAAGTTATGTCCTATATGCCAGGAGCAATCAAATAGAAAAGTCAAGGGAGTCTTAACTGACAGGCGTATGATTTAAGTCCGCTACCAGTTTTTCAACTAGAATCATTTGATATGAGTTTTAGTTTTCCAGCACCTTTGGAGAGGATCTAGTTGGCCAGACACTAACCTTCTACAGCTGCACTAATGAGAAGCAACCAGTAGCCCCAACAGGGGCTGTGGATAAATCCACCAAACTCTGTGGATGCAACTGCTCCAAAGCTGTTGACTGGTGGAGCTACAAAGAACCATCTGCATAGAAGCTAGTCCCAACTGGTCCATTTGGGTAGATCTTGGCTTGCTTGAACATTGTCATAAATTGCCTTGAAAGGGGCAAGTGCTGCTGTAAACTGGCCAAGCAGAGAAAGCAGGTGCCTACCTCAGGCTGCTGATCAGTTACGTGAGAATATTGTTCAGACCCAGGTATGTGGACAATAAAGAAGCAAAACAGTGAACAGAAACTTATTTTCAAGCCACTTTAACTGATTTGTTTTATTTAAAAGGATGTAGAAAATTAAAAGCATTAATTACAGTTAATATGATGTTATAATGCAATTAGGTCTTTAAAAAAAAACAGGTGTGAGGCATCAAGCAGCACTAGCAATTCAGCCCTAATGCACATAGAAGGTGACATTCTGGTTTTGTTAAGCTTATTAGGTGTCTCCCTTTGTGTTCAGTGTGCCTGTGATTCTGCTGGGTCTCCCAGGAAGAGGGATGTTCCCAACCTCCCACTTGAGGTGCTATCACTGCAGGAAGGATTTCACCTGGAAGTTGCTTATTAAGGAGACACAAATACTCCAGCTGATATTATCTGTAAATTGACAGGTTGCAGGGAGAGCAAGTGCCTGCCATTCCCCATCCCACTTTGAGTTAAGGAGGACTAAGAGTTTCTGGGCATTTTCAGCTCGAAGAGTACCATCTGGAGTACTGGGACTACCGGAGTACTGCTGCCTGCAAGACTTCAAGTGCAAATCTGTGCCCTATTGGTTGTTCCCAGAGTTGAACAAAAATGCATTCACTAGAGGGAGAGAATGGGTTTTGCAACTGGAGACTTTTTTTTTTTTATCTGACTTCAGCCAATCATGTTTGCCTCTTAAATTTCAGTGGCAGGAACTAGGTATTTTGGGGATGCAAAATCATTTACCCTATTCTTAATTTCTACCTTGGATACTAGCTGAGAAGACCATTCGGTGACAGTTAGGAGAAAGCAGAAAAGAATCTCGGCCATGAACTTCTTCAGTTTTGGGTCCTGTGTATTCCACCCCCAGTGTGCACTTTGCTTTCAGGAATTATTGTTTTGTATAATTGGTTTAATTACATTTTACATTTTTTTATGGGAGAGACTACCAAACTGGAGACAGACCAGAGGAGGGCCATTAAGATGATCAGGGTTCAGGAACATATGACTTACAAGGAGAAGCTAAGGAACTCAGTCTACTTTGTTCTATGACTTTATGTATTTCTGTGCTTTCTAAAGAAATCTGTTCCCTAATCCAGTCTATTCRTAAGGAATCCATTCCTTAGGAATATTGAGAGGGGATCTGATCAGTATATATAAATATCTTAARGGAGSCAGTGARGAGGATGGGACCGGCATCTTTTCAGCGGTGGTGAGTGATAGGACTAGAGGRAACGGCCASAAACTGAAGCACCRAAAGTTCCACAGGAACCTAAGGAAAAAATTATGGACAGTGAGCATGACAGAGTCCTGKACCAGGCTGCCCAGAGAGGTTGTGGARTCTTCTTCTCGGAAGATCTTCAAAACCCACTTGGACGCAGCCCTGTGCCATGTGCTCAGGTGACCCTGCATGTGCATGGGGTTGGACTAGATGATCTCTAAAAGTCCCTTCCAACCTTAAGGATTCTGTAATTCTATGAATGTTGCTTTCTCCAGAGGCCTACAGTTGTGAACACGGTAGTATGAGTTCTTGGATGCACATTCACTGCATAAATCTCATCTCTCCAGGGCAGAAAAGCATCTCCATCTCCCTCTGTCCGTGCAAGCCTAAGCTAGTGCAACTGCAATAAATTGACTGCTTACATAGTCACAGAACAGATCCTGCTATACAAATGAAAAGCAATATGCACTAGATCAAGAGGCCTTAGGTTAGCAGCATGCTAAGTCCTAACCAGTAAAGAACACAGGTCAAAGAATAGAAAGCTTGAAGGCAGCCAAGAAACCATACATCTTTTCAAGGAAAGAAAAGGTCATATCTCATCTTTTCCATGAACAGCTCATATTAACTAAAATGGGCAACTTCCAGTATGGCAAGGTGACGTAAGTGACATAAGGTTACTCTCTCCTCCCTCCACAGGCTTTCTGCTGYAATGCCCTCTTTTTATATAAATGGCATTTTTTTTCCTCGGGCAAGTAATATATCTGGCTAAATTACTTTCATTTTTAGCCATTTTTTGAAAACCTTACTTGTAAATAAGAGCAAACTGAAGTAAGTTCATGAAAACATAGGCAGTCCTCTTTAAAAGTATCTGAATACCAGCTAACCTTGATACTGCAGTTCTCTCACTTCTCGCACTTGTCCCTAGAAACTGTTCAGTGTTTTTCCATTGATCCAATGGAATATTTTTTTTTTCATGGAGTGATATTTCAACCTGTCAGGGCACATTAGGGATCCCCTTTTCCCTAAGGGATAGGAGCTGGGACTTAGGTGAATACAGCAGGTACCTCAGCAGCCATAGTCTCAACCCACTATCCCAAGTAAGGTGAGCAGGACAGGCACAGGGATGGCAGACAAATAGAGTCTGGATCACCAAGAAAGTCTGTGGTGACGGGAGAGGTCTGAGGTCAAGCCAGGAAGATGTTCTGCAGGTTCATCCGGGTTCATAGCCAGACATGAGGCTGTTGCAGTTTGATGGGGTAGGGGGAGCAAATCCTCAAAGGCTAGGGCTTGGGGGTGCCTGGACTCCTCTCTTAACAGGGATACGAAATACTGTGGTAACTATAGGCCTGACTCTGGCAGGACCGTATTCACAAACAGTCTGTCAACCATAGGTCCCATCACCTCCAAAACAGTGAATCGAGTTCACAAATAGTATGATCAGCTACAGGCCCGGCTCTGGCAGTACCAGGTTCACAAATAGCCTGTTGACTGTGGATCAGGTCGCTTTCAAAACAAGTAGTCAAGTTCACCAATAGCCCAATTCATTCAAATGCAACATCTAGAGAACAAGTTTTGAATGTCAGTACAGGAAATTCTCTACTACATTGTGGGGTTCTTAGCTAGGGCCTAGTGTACAAATGCTCAATCATCACTCACCCCAGAGGATGGGAGATGACTCTAAACCTCAAAGAATCTCCTCTGGCGATGTCCTGACCAGAGGGGAGGAAAGGGGTTCAGTCTGTTAGCTGATTCAGAAGTTACAATAGAGTCTTCCCTCKTTCTTCCTTCTTTCTTTCTTCCCTCTTTCTTCCTTCCCTCATTCCCCCCTTCCCTCATTCCTCCTTTCCTCCTTCCTTCTTCCTTCATTTCTCCTTTGTTCATTTCCCCCCCTTYKTTYGTTCCTCCTTCCTACTTACTACCCTCCTTTCTTCAYCTTTTATATATTTTCTTTTACATTTAGGTGGAGCTTGAGTGACTCTAGTCATACTTAGTTTTGTTATTGAATCATTTAAAAAGTCTCCAAAGTTATTTGAAAATCCTGAGAACATGCTCAATGAGGAGTGGTCATTYCTTGGAAGTGGGTAACTCCCAGGATGRGCTTGTGTATTGGTATTATMTGAGATTAAATGAAGAGCATTTTCAGCAAAGTCCATCAGTAGGTACTGATTTACCACCTTGTTGGCCCAATACGAGACTTATGTGTGGCTTATGAGCTGCATGGTACGATCAAGTTACCACCAATGCAGGGAGAAGAGCAGAGTTTGGCTATGGTGTCTTCTCCACCCTCCATTCACTCATCAGCTGCACGGCACCCTCACATTTCCACCTCTGCAGGGAATCCAACCAAATTTGGCCATGGTGTCTCCATTCTGCCCCACTCTTTGTTTGCTCTTGTTAGTGTGTGTTAAAAAGGCAGATTGTGTTGCCCAGGAAACCGTGGAGCTGTAGATTCCATACATACCAACCATCCTGGAAGTGGTAACTGTCTCTCACTTCAAGTAAGCCTCTGTAATGACATAACTTCTTTTGGACCCTAGTTTTTCTCTAATTTCCCCTTTCTCAAGCAATTCTCTCACAGAGGCATTACATGGAAAGAAATAAATACAAGTGTTCCTAAGACATAGTTCATTCAGGGAGTGAAGGCCAAAGAGGTTAGACGGAGACCTCAAGTAATGTTGATCATGGCTAGTAAGGTCTATTAATGTCCTGAGAGATCCTCTGTTGAAGACAGAAGAAAAAGCATCTCTGATAAAAACTGAAGCAAACTGCTTGATCACCTTGGGCTTAAAATAATGAAAAAGGGACACTGCAGAAACCACAAACAGAAATGGATGTTTTGACAAAAGCTAAGAGGAAACTCTAATGTGCAATCAGAACAATTTCAAAGAGATATATTCCAACCCATAAGAGATGACATCCAAGTTATTATCTCTAGTGTTCCGAAGATAAAAGAATGAAACTATGTAAGATACAAAATATCTTTCAGTGTAAATCTGTTCTGTGTTACTAACTCTGTTTATGATTACATTATATGTTTCAACATCACATAATCCCTTCTGACTATTCTGTCCCAGGGGTGAGGTGACTCAAGCTCTGTCTCGAGTCACAGACATTGGACTAGATCACCACTGATCGCAGCGGGAGCTTAGACACCTGGCTGTCCTGCAGGCACCTGCATTTATTTGGGGATCATGATGGGATTCAGCTACTTATACAAGGGGTCTTGTATCATTTGAGATGCYGATTATCCCATCCAGCCTCATGTTTTTAGTTAGAAGACAGAAGTCTCCTGTAGGTCCTGTGTCAGGTTTGCAAGCCCTATATGAGCCCTGGATACAGAAAGGAAAACGTTCAATTCTGTGTGCTTAGGCAGCTGATTCAGCCTCAGCTCCTGGAAAAGGTTTCTTTCCCTATTCCTCCCCTACTTGGAGGGAAATTGGGTGATAGTCACTTTCAGCTGCAGGGGTATGGAATGGTAAAGAGGCCACTGTCACCTCTGTTTTCTTCTATTTTTCATAATTCACAGGCAGCTCTCTTGTCCAACCAAAACCAGGCTGCCTCCACCCASTTTTGTGTCAGAGCTCCAAAACCTGCAGTGTCCTCAGTCGCAGATTGTCATTACCTGTTTATGTGCATAAGGTTGCTATGTTCCTTCTTAGAATGACCAGTTTTCAAGAAATAKATGCTGTTTCTGTGTTTTACACAGTTCTGGGAGGATTTAGCAAAAAGAGAGCCAATTGAGAGTTCARCTAAAAGCTGTGAAAAGACACAGAAAGCATTTAGAATTGAATCAAACTGTAGAGGTCGACATAACTTGGTGAAAATGTACTAGCGCTATAAGAAGAAAAAAGTCACTGAAGTTCTTTTTAAATATCTTAAATGTCAGACCAGTAGTATTAAAAAAAAATACAACTGCAAATCATCATCCAACGGACAAGTTTCCAGCAAAGTGTAGAAGAGTTCCACTCTTCTTATAGAAAATGATCTGGAAATGTATAAAAGCTTTTGCTTTTAATATTTGTAAATTATGCAATGATACAGAACTGCCTGAAACACAAGATTGTTTGAATGGTCAGTAATGATAGAAGCTGGTTGATTACACACAATGGGATGAACCACATGTCAAACCTGAGAAGGATGAACGTTTTTAATAGAAAGTCATGTATCTCAGACAAGGGAATATGAATTTCCTTTACAGGTTGAAAGAAGTATGACTTGGTATTTCACTAAACAGAATTCAGATATTGTAGTAAATAGTCTTTCAAAGAAGTCTTTTAAGTGTGATGTAGGGAGCATRATCTGTCACTGACTGGCAAGCTTTGGATTGCATCTTTGGATTGTCATTGAGAGGCAAGATTTTTGAAGTTTAGAAATACTAAACACAAGAAGGTAGATGATATTGCCATCTTTACTAAAACTCATGAAATCCTCAAAGTTTAAAAACGTCCCTTCCATTATTAACAACAAAACAAAACAAACTGTTAAAGAGGAAATGAAAACTGTGAARTTTAAAGTTCCTTCTGGCACCAAACAGTCCGTGTCCAGGGAAGTCCCCTAGGCCATATATGCCTTATAGATATTGCTAACACTCCTGCCATGCTCTGCCAAAGTTCTGCAGCTGGAGTGATAAGACTAGCCTACAATACTGAAGTTTGCTAATAACATCAATTGAGGGAGAGGTATTTATACATATAAATTAATATACATTAATTTATAATTTTTAATACTTGCATTCTTTTTTTTTTTTTTTTTTTTTTTTTTTTTTTTTTTTTACTTTCTTGAGTTATATTTTTATTCCAGCAAGGACATTTCATCATATTAGCTGCAGTATCAGAAGATTTCAACAATATTGTGCCAAAACCCTTTCTGGGGGGATTTAGCATTTGCAAAGGAATTACTCATCACACAGTCTGTAGGAAGGAAGAATTTCTCTTCTAAATTGCCAGAGAAGGTGTTTTGTGGTTTTCTTTCCTTCCTCCTCTTTGCTCTGTTTTCTTGAGCCAAAGATGTTTCTGACATTAGATCACTACCTTGACGTGGTTTCTTCACAGGAGACTAATTTTAGGGGGCAATGGAATTTATCATCTGGAGAATTACTCACTGCTTACTGGAACTAAGGAAGGAAGAAGAACTTCAAATTGTCAAAAGTGCTCAATACAAACTAATTCAAAAATCTTTAGATAACAAAAAGAGCTCTAGCATGTTCCCATATGCAGATAGCAACAGAAAGATAAAAGCTGACCTCTTGGCAAACAGAAGACATGGGCTTTCATGCAGATCTTCAAAACAGATTATGTGTCAGAGTAAGATGATACAGACCTCTTGGAATCTGTTACAGGAAAACTATGGTGTCTGGTGTTATAGTTATATCCCACAGATCTATTGTGCTAACTACTGTGCAATCACACTCGAAGATATCTCCATACAACATAAAACAGCAGGAGCCACTTACTGAGTTTTGCACACAGCTGAATGGAGTTAGGTGTGTATGGCTCACTGAATTTCAGGGCCATGTCCTCTTAAACACTCATTCTCAACAGTGAGTTTTCAGGGTTTGGAAGATCAGCTACCCATTTAATGYGTATGAGTTGGAAAACACCTGAAAGGTCACCTAGCACAAATCATGTCTTCCATCAAGTGCTATTCCATTGTTAGATGCATCACTGGTAGTGAAATCATGTTTTCTCCTGTTGTTTTAGGGCTCTTTTAAATTCTCATCTGTATTACAGAATAACAGAGTAATTTGGGCTGAAAKGGGTCTTTGAAGGTCATCTTCGTGCTTGCTTCATGACTTGCTTCATGATTCGAAGCAAGTCCGACTGCACCTCATTGCTCAGGGCCTTGTCCAGGCAGGTTTTATATCTCACTGAAGATGGAGACTCCACAACTTTCTAGTTAGTGTTAGCATTTAAAGAATGCAGAAAAGAAGGAAGTTAAGATACTGCTGGTACTCTGGTACCCATAGATATCTTGGGAGAAACACACTGTATGGCATTTGCTGCCATGCAGTGCTTTATTTATATATAAGCTGCTGCACAAAATGGGCCCCAATGATGCAGAATCAGGCTAAGCTGTAGAGTGGCTCCCACAAAAATTAATATAGAGAGCTCCCAAAAACTTGATCTCTGATATTAGCCAGGTGCTATAGATAAACAGCCTAGGGAACACTGCATAGAAAAATATTGCTAGCACTTGGTGGAAATTTTCAGAGTGAAATGAGATAACAAGATAGCTAGCTGGGTATAGGACATTAAAAGCCACAGATGAAGAAACTGAACTCTTATATCTTTATTTATTCACCAGAAAAGGTACAAATCATTGAGCTGTGCTTATTTCTTTCCTATTGTATTTCTTGCCCTCCTATTCTGCAGCACTGAGTAACCAGAGAGGTGAAGAACAAATCTCCTCCRCTAGGAAGCAGCAAGGCAGGAAGCTGCCAGTTTTGTCCAGCACTAAGACATTTATGCACCTACTTGGGTCTGTTCTTTCTTCCCTCCTCAATATTTTTGTCTCTGTTTTTCCTGGAAGACTTGTACCTTGTGTCAATCCCTGCTTGAAATCCTTGTCTTCTTTCTCACCATCACTTGCCTATGTAGATGAAGAAGAAAAACATATAAACAAACAAGTAGCATGAGATGAAAGAATATTCTAGGGAAAGCACACTGAGGCTGAGGATGAAAAGAAAGCTGTAACAAAAACAGGACTCAAGGAAGAAACAGTCAAGTTGAAGGACCTGTTTTTTCAGCAACATTTAGGCTGTTTACAGATGGTGATCATGACCTCAGTGAGTCAAAGCCTGCTGCTTTGTACTTGCTTTTGCCCACACCATGGGATGTTTCTTTTCTTCGTATTGGTCTTCTAGTAGCAATTTCAGTATGGATTTCTGTCAGAGCAGGATCCCAAGATTTCTCCTACTGCTTTCGTCTACTACAAGCAATATTTTTAAAATGTGGCAACTCTGAGCATCTAATGGCAAGGTAAGGTGGCTAATGCACAGAAACGGCACTCTACCAAAATGCAGCACAAGCTCTAAGTAGGAGGCATTTGAACATACAATTTATGAGCAAAGCTAGAATGCAATTGGATAGCTCATATGAAAAGAGAAGTATGGCAGAAAGATTAATATATGGCAGAAAGATTAATATATGGCCACAATAGAAGTGCAAGAAATTGGCTGACAGACCACAAGGAGGTACATAGCTGTATCGGTGGTGATTTCCTCTAGTCTAAAAGCATATGAATATTTTGTCTACTTAGGCTTTGGATTTTCTCTCAGCTAAAACAGACAGCATGTGAGACCACTTATTATTGGCCACTCTCTTATTTCCCTTTTTGAATTCTCAGAGCTTTAAGATGAAAAGGGTATCAATATTCAGGCAGGAAAATTAGCATGACTTCTTAGAAACAGCAAATACACTGGAACCATTACTGAAAGAAAGAATTTGTGATAAATAGCCAAATACTCCTGAGAGGAAAAGAAAAATATTTAATGACAAAAGTTGATTACAGAGAAAATTACATTTATTATCTCAAAGTATCTTCTCAGCACTCTTAGTACTTTTAATCATTGTTAAACAAGAATAAGCAACAGAAAAACTAAGTAGCTACTTAGTTCCAGTTTTCTTTTTTGGTATGGGAAAGAATTTTTTGCTTTTACTCAAACTCCCTGGATAAATATTTTATTTCATGGAATTTATTTTATTCTAATCCCCCTAGTGTATATGTGGAAGCAATTGTGTGCATAAGTACACACAGCAGCTGTAGTTGTATTGGATAATAGGCCTGTAATTACTTCTTGATTTAAAGTCTGAAAGGTTATTCCACAACAGTTGTGATGCATTTTGTCAATATTGCAATAATTTCACTGACCTTTTGCTAAGTTATATACCACTCTTTCCTAAAATAAATGAAGTACTCAAAGCATAAGGAGTAATCACAAGTGAGCTCTGTATGGAAATGCTTAACTCTTCAATGAACCAAATATTTACTGTAAGAACCCAGGAACTGGGCCACAACAAAAATCTGTGTCTGAACTGGAAATACAATCCAGTGCTCACAATTGCTCTTCTCTCTTTACCTTGTCTCTCCAACAAGAAATTTGAATTTTGAGTTATTTCTCTACACATGTGAATAAATAGCCTAATGTTTCATATGCAGTAGGTCGCATAATGCTGCAAAAAGCCAATAACTGAAGCTATAGTAAGAATCTATGGAGGGATGGCTCCGCCAGGGCTCTGCCTAGGTTCATGAGCTTGCCAAGAGGTCCATAACAGCTCAGTTTCAGGACCCATCTTGTCATCAGGAGGACAGCAAGGATGGAGAGCATGCTCAGATGCTGAGCACTGGCAGTTCAAGAAGTTGTGGGAGGACCTGGTTGCCTCTGAAGGTCTGAATGGCTGGATGTCTGCCCCACTTTTGAAGTCAGCACATGAAACTGTGTGAGGACTTTCCTCACGTGAATTCCTGCTGGAGGAATTCATTTCTGCGTGTGTGAGACCACTAGCAAACTCAAACCTTCACCAGCCAAACAAGGAAGAGGACCAGACTGTCTCCGTTGTTCATGTTTTTGTTAATGATGTTTGCATTTATGTTGGTGTCAGCACATCAGCAGCTGCTGATGACTGGGACTGGAAGAACTTCAGTGGTCTCAAACTTGACCAAAGTCTGTCTTAGTGGGAATGGGGAGGGTGAAATCGCCTCGATTTTTAGAATCCCCCTTTAACAAAAGACCTTTGGGTAAACCCAAACCCCCCTTGTGCCTAGGGACAAGTAATCTGAGTTCCTGAAGGCTGCTCTAATTGCATCAATAAAAAAAGAAAAAAATATTTCCACCACTTATCTTTGTTGACACAACTCTTTATCTATGCAAGKAACTTAACGAAGTTATTTGACAGCACAGCTGAAGTGGAAAGAGAAAATCTGCTCCAGCATCAACATATAAACTCTGTTTATTTTGAATTAAAAGCAGTTTGGAGCTTTAAGTTACTCACTTAAACTGTGACATAGGAAATGGTGATTTGAATGCTGCCAGAGAGGTTAGTATTTCTTTACCACTGAGCCCAAACTTCTTCTCTTCCCTCTGTCCTCCGAAAATACTAACCTCTTCCCTCCAAGTTTTTGTCACAATGAAAAAAAAAGAATGCTTTCTAATTTCAAAGAATAAAAATTTAGATGGAAAAATTATAATTAGATGGAAAAATTATGATTAGTGACCTTTAAGGTCACTCTCCTGCTATAAGCTGATGAAAGTGTTTTTTCTCATAATTTTCACTCCACAGTAAGTGCTTTTTATAGAGAAGTGCATTACTGAAAGGTAAAAATGAACTTTGTATTAACAGCAATGTCTTATGTCTATTTATGTGCTATTTCCCAGTGCCTATGTGCATGTAACAGCATGAGAAGAAAGCTATTTAATATATGAGACTTTCTTTGAACATTTTAACTGTTATTTAAGAGGCCAGTTGTTGATAATCTCACTTTAAGCTTGTACTAATAAYGTGGATTTATATCAAATATCAAGATCCTGATTTCTTTGTAGAAAAATCTGTAGCAAGAACTTTGCTCTAGGTGAAACTATTTATCTGGAAGACCCCGTAAGATGTATTAAAAGCAGTAAGATGACGTGTCAGAAGAAACAGAAGACACAGAATGTGAACTTCATTCAAGGGGGTGGGTTGGGGGCTGACTATTTGTACAAAAAGAAAAATAATTTAGATTCTGAATACCATATCAAGTTTCTGTGCTAGCGGTGACTGCTACAAGAAGGTCCCTCCTCTGCATTCTAGTATAGTCTGATTAAAAGCGTCTGCTTTGACATTTGATTAGATGACTCATTAAATGCAGTGAATATCTGGAGGCAGGGATGCACTTTTTTCTTCCTTTGGCAGCAGACTGTATTCTAAAGTACAAGCATCATTAAACAGTGCCTGCATGCTTTAAAAACAGGACCAGACCCTTTCTTTATAGAAAAGATATATGTTCCAGCACTGTAGATAGTGTTGGAACTGATTTTGAAGTTGACTTGTTAGGGATGTACTTGTGTTTCTGTAGTACTCGCTGAAAGGGAAAGAGAAGGAATAATGATGCCATGTTGATCCCTCAAAGAGTAATGCTATTGCTACTAGCAGACAGAATCCTCTCTTTTTTTTTCCTCTCACTTTCAGCTGTATCCGCATATCTGCACATTTCTCTCATCTATTTGTAAGAAAATGGCTAGGAGGAAGAAATGTTTACTTTCAGGAATCACTTAATGAAATAATATAGCATATGAAAAAGCAAGCTGTACTGTTGTATCTCTTTCAAYATGATTTCCAGAAGAGTAAGTGTAATAAAAAACAAGTATATTTTGGGAGGGAGGAAGGGATGGATGTAGAAGTGGCAGAAAAGAGTCAGAAATAAAGGAGGGAAAAGTAATTAAATGGCCTGATGAAAATGGCCTGTTTTGCCATCTTGAAATAATATGTGAGAACCCATGAGCAAACTGCAAAGCTAGAGAGACAATAGTACTAGAGCYCATGCCTCTGTTATCTAGTGGGATAGGAAGAGGCAGAAACTGTAATTTTATACAGAATCACAGAATATTCAAGGTTGGAAGGGACCTCTACAGATCATCTAGTCCAACCTTCCTGCTCAAGCAGGCACACCTAGAGCATGTGGCACAGGGCGGCATCCAGGCGGGTTTTGAAGACCTCCAAAGAAGGAGACTCCACAACCTCCCTGGGCAGCCTGTTCCACTGCTCTGTCACCCTCACAGTAAAGAAGTTCCTCCTCACCTGGAGACAGAACTTCCTGTGCTYCAGCTTRTKGYCATTACCCCTCRTCCTATCGCTGGCCACCAGTGAAAACAGCCTGTCCCCTTCCTCCCTGCATTCTCCCTTCCTGAACTTATACATATTAATCAKATCCCCTCTCAGCCTTCTCCTGAGAAAACAGGCCCAGCTCACTCAGCCTCTCCTCGTACGATAGATGTTCCATTTCCTTAATCATCTTAGTTGCTCTTCTCTGGACCCTATCGAGAAGCTCCACGTCCCTCTTATACTGGGGGAGCCCAGAACTGCACCCAGTATTCAAGGTGCAGCCTCACCAGAGCTGAGTAGAGGGGCAGAATCACCTCTCTTGCCCTGCTGGCAACACTCCTTGGTGTTGGAAAGTCTATAGTCGGACAATCTTGAAACTACTTTCAAAAACTGACATCAGCAAGGCAGGATGTTGCAGAGGAAAAAAAGGAACACTCAAACTTGTTATGGAAATGGCAATGCCTTGGTGTGCTAGCAAAAGGTCAGAGGGCCCATGATGGCATTTACCTAGCTGTCCAAAAGCATTTTCAACCTATAAAAAAGGTATAGCTAAAAATACCATATTTTTGAAAATGATGAGCAAGAATCTGAAGAAACGATTAGCACAGTTATTATCATAACTGACAAAACTGATGATAAAACTCAGATTTTAGTGGATGATATAGAAGTAGCATACAAGCTACAGGGAACTCAGAGAAGAAAGGTCAGAGAGTTCTCACAAACTTGGCCAAGAGCATTAGACTGTGGAAAGGTGGTGAGCAGACTTGCATGAAAATGTAGAACATATTTGCAGATGATAATAATTGGAGAGATGATTCACCCAGAGCCTTGAGAAAGCAGAAAAATAAATGTGTATAAACATAAGCAAAGTAACTTATTTTAAGTTGGTACAAAAGCACAAACTTAAAGCAAGGGAGGAGGAGCAATACCTAATGGTGAGGCTGGTGAGGTGAGGAAGAAAAGAAAAA
>NW_020456243.1:1958041-1974609 GCF_003342845.1 Nothoprocta perdicaria | reverse complement strand
GGAAGGAAGGAAGGAAGGAAGGAAGGAAGGAAGGAAGGAAGGAAGGAAGGAAGGAAGGAAGGAAGGAAGGAAGGAAGGAAGGAAGGAAGGACAGGAAATTCTTTACTACATTGTGGGGTTCTTAGCTAGGGCCTAGTGTACAATCATCACTCACCCCAGAAGATGGGAGAGGGCTCTCAACTTCAAGGAGTCTCCTCAGGCCGTGTCCTGACTGGAGGGGAGGAAAGAGGCTTAAGCCTGTCTGCTGATTCACAAGTTACAACAGAGTCTTCCGTCTTTCTTCCTTCTTTCTTTTTTCTTTATTTTTTTCCTTCTTTCTTCCTTCTTTCTCCTTCTCTCATTCCTCCTTCCTTCATTCCTCCTTCCTACTTAATACCCTCCTTAGTTCACCTTTTATATATTTTCTTTTACATTTAGGTGGAGCTTGAGTGACTCGTCATACTTACTGTCGTTATTGATGAGTTAATTGGAGTTAATTGGAAATCTGGAGGGCATGCTCAGTGAGGAGTGGTCGTTCCTTGGAAGTGGGTAACTTCTGGGACGGGGTTGTATATTGGTATTATAATGAGATTAGAACGAAGAGAGTTTGAATAAAGTCCATCAGAAGGTACTGATCTGCCACCATTATTGGGCCAGCACCAGACATCTTATCATGCTGTGTGGCTTATCTGCTGCATGGTACAACCATGTTACCACCAATGCAGGAGGAGCAACAGAGTTTGGCCGCGGTGTCTTCTCTACCCTCCATTCACTCATTAGCTGCACGGCACCATCACATTTCCACCTCTGCAGCGAATCCAACCAAGTTTGGCCATGGTGTCTCCATTCYGCTCCACTCTTTTTCTACTCTTGTTAGTGCTAAAAAGGCAGATTGTGTTGCCAAGGGAATGTCTCCTCTCAGTGGTGGCCAGTGACAGGACAAGGGGAAATGAGTGTAAATTAAAGCACAAGAAGTTCCATCTCCATGTGAGGAGGAACTTCTTCACTGTGAGGGTTCCAGAGCCCTGGAACAGGCTGCCCAGGGAGGTTGTGGAGTCTCTTTCTCTGGAGGTCTTCCCAACCCGCCTGGCTGCCACCGTGTGTCGCCTGCTCTGGGTGTCCCTGCTGGAGCAGGAGGTTGGGCTAGATGATCTCCAGAGGCCCCTTCCAACCTCAACCATTCTGTGATTCTGTAATTCTGTGATTCTGTAAACACATCCCTGCCAAGGAAATGCCACGGCTGGCAGATTACAGGGATGAAATAAAACTGTACCTTGTTTTCAGAATGAACTGCACAAACTGTAAATCTTTTATGTGTGCCTGTAATCACACACCTGGAAATGAGAACTTACTGGAGAATACCTGAGTGACAATTGCAGAGAAAGCAGAGAGGCATTTCAGCAAATACAGCATCTCCAACTGAGCTGTTTTCAGGGTATGCATCTCAGTTTGTGCGTTTCCTCTGAAAATGGGCGTTTATTCACATTATATCATCACAAGAACACAGCCAGTCAAATGGCAAAGCTGAACTGGCATTTGAAATTGCTCATGCTCTTTTAAAGAACTGTAGAAAGGAAAATAAATGCATAGAAAAGACATTCTTTAATGGAGAAATGTCTTCCTCCGCAAAGGCCTTCATAACAGGATTGCATTTTGTTCAGCCCTACATTAACATCCATAACCCACATGCACAGACTAATGCCAATTATGACTAAAAAGTGAAAGATCTCCCCAGAAAAAGAGTTGAGAGACCCTGTCAGAAAGAAATAGGTCCTCCTGGGTGAATTGTGCATTTCATTGATTCCTGTAGCACCTTCTCTTCTTATTGTAATTGCCATTTGTCACTCTCCTTTTGGGGGGAACCTAAAACAAAAAGAACGTCACTCCTTCCATCTGGAAACTGCAAAGTGCATCACTTGACACACCATGCAGGCCTGTATCATTTGCAGTTCTCTTTGCTTCAGGCTTGTGCTCTAATTGGCAGGTTTTTGTTATGCCTCACAAACATGCATCCTTATTTCCCACCAACATGTAGACAAAAAAATATAAAAAGCCTACATTTTGAGCTAGTTGCATGAATTTACAGTTTGCAAAAGGTTTTGTGATTTAAATATTAGGAAAATATTTACCAGATGAAGATGGCAAAATAAAGCTGTGAAATCATCATTATCTTCATCTGTAGCCTTTCCAAGAATGGTCTGAGAAACACAGAGCAGACAGTGCTGGTGACGGACAGTTTCTCCCAGGACAGGAGAATGAATTATTCAAACTTTTGAGACTCTTTCTAGGTCCAGCTAGCCAGCCTGGTTTCAAGTAAAGAATTTAGTCTTCGTATAATGAACAGCTAAATCCTCATTCATGTTACACTGTGAAGATGGTTTCACATGTTGCTCAAATGCATTCACAGTATTTTTTTCCTTGTCCTGCTTTGCTTTTCCCATTTGGATTTCAGCAGGGGATAGCTGCAGTCACCTTTTAATGCAAAGTCTTGGCAGCCCATCTTTCTGAATCAGACCAGTGTGGATTTTATCTGCTAATAATATGTCTGCCAAGGGCGGGCACTAGTGCCTGTGTCAGCTAACAGAATCATTAGAGAACCAATTTCTTCTCTACTGCTTTTTTTTTTTTTTTTTTTTTCCAGCAGTAGTCCCTATGCATGTCATCCAAACCTAAGTCTCCTGTCTTCTGGAGCTGGTTTTCTTTCTTTTAATATCAAAGGGCACAATAAAGGTAGAGATAAAACCTGGTCTGGACTAACACATCCTCAGAGCAAGACTCTAACTCATTTTTAAGAGCCAAACAGAGAAAAACGTTTGAGGGGAGGCAGGACGTGTAGCAAAAGGAATAGAAGAAGAAGGTGATACGGCTCCCTGGTTCCCTAATGTCATTTCTCTACCTTTTTTTATGGTTTTTTTTTTTCTTTTTTGCCCCTTTAGGCCACTTCTCCATATGTCTGACCTTTTATTTCCTTTGCCTTCCTCCTTCTTCACATTGGATCTGCTGGCTCTTGGTTCTCCTCTGCTGTCCACCACCAATTTGGCCTGAGTCTTGAAGGAGTCAGTCAGTGATCCTTCCGATGAAGCACTTGATGGGTAATTGTTGCACATATGTAGTCTGTAGGTGATTTCCTGATGCAGGCTTTTCAAAGTCCTTCCTAACATCCAGTCTGCTGCATGGCCTGACTACGTCTGCACTGCCTACTGAAAAGGACCAGCTGTATCTACAGCCAAAGCCCAGGTTTCTATCTGCATGCTTGCTATATTTTACCAAAACCAATATTTACCAAAACATAAGCTGAATGAGTTTATGATCTCTGTGCAGCTTGAAGTAGCTACTGATGTTTYCAGCACCTAAAAGAAAGCTGATACAAACCTGAAAAAATGGTGAGAACCTACAAGTAGTATTTGGAAGCAATTAATTAAAGACGAAAAGAATGCTTGGCTTCATTTAAATTGATGACCTGTGCTTGAAAAAAAGAGATCTCAAGGGAGTCAGTTGAAACCATAAGGTCCCCTTCTTTTACAGCTAGAAGGAAAATGAGCATAGTACTGACTAAAAATGGTTTATGTGTCTCTCTGATCCCACTAACAAACACAGCCATCAGATCTCTTTACCAAAGGTCAAGTCACCCACATACTCTTCAGGGATAACAACTTATAAAGAAAGAGCAGTTTGGGCAGACACCTACACGATTCACTATTAGAGAAATTAGGGGAAGGAACATAAACTTCTAGCCAATATGTTTGTCCCGATCTCCTCCCACACCACACATACATGTCCCGTGTTAGGCATCCATGCATTTTGGGCAAGAAGGGACTAATCAAGTTAGACCATCTCATTGAAGGAGGGAGCTGAGGATGTGTTATGAAACTAGAATTTAAATGCATTTTTTTGAATTCAACAGAGATGCTGAACCGAGGGATAAAGCCATTTTGAATATTTGTGCTGGTAAGTCATCCTGTGGCTTTGATGCTGTCTGCAGCGAGGACCAGCAGTCAGGCTTCTGTCAGGTTTAAAACCACGTTTTCCCACTGCACTCACTTTCTGACTACATTTTTGCTATGGTACAGAGATTGCCTCAAAAATCAATGTTCCCTTTTAACCTGCTGCTGCTTGTTCTTCTGAAGGTCAAGAGTCACACAGAGATGTCCTTGAAGGTTAGAGTTTGACAACCTTTTTATCCTTCTGCGGTTTACTAAGGGATAGGATTGAAATAAAACAAGTAAAACAAAAAGTTTTCTTGGCCACTCTGACATTAGGAAAAAATCCTTTTGATTTMTAACCTAAGACTCTTCAGAAACGAGATGATGTTCTTCCTCAAACAAAAGGCTGAAAGTGGAAGTGGGCAGAAGTGTGTGGTGACTAAAGACAGCGGCAAGGCTCCACAGGGACTCCAAAGGTTTGCTCACCACCACATATTTGAGCTAAGGACACAGTGCTCCTGATGCTTTAGCTCATTTTAAGGAAAGCTGTGCTTTTTCTACTAAAACTTTAATTTTTTCTCTACCCTATAKTCAGTTTTGGATGATAAATGCAAGTTTTGTATAGTGTATATCTATATCTATGAGTTAAAGCAGATTGAGATATGTTCTGAAGTTAAACATGACATCTAGTCTATGCTTGAATGCTTAGTCTCAAATAATTATCTTTATGCACGTAGTTATTTGGGGACAATTATACTAAAATAGCCATTCTCTTGTGACTGCTTAGCCATAAACAGTAATGAACTCACATTACTKAACGGATTCAGCTGCAATTAGCTCATCTGAACTAATGAAAGTACTGTGGGCTGGATCTGTTAAGATGGAGGAGAATTGTGCAGGTACAAACTGTCCTTTAATAGGCCCCTGTGTGAAGAACATGACAGTTTCAAAGGAAGTTTGAATGTTTCATGCACATTTCTGACTTTGAAAAGATTGCTTTTGGAGGAAAGCTTTGCCATTCAAAACACCACTCCCTCTCTTAAAACATCCTCAGACCTTTCCAAGGCTTCTATGTGCTTTGCAAAGCACTGGTAGGCAACACAAGAAGGCCTAAGAGCTAGCTATCCTTTACAATTTAGATTTCTTTATCTGAATACAGTTAGGTTTAATTTTCCTCAAAATTTACTTGGCAGGTAATTACATGAGCTGATGTAACAGTGCAAGAGAGGAATCCCATGGACCCAGCCTTCATTTTCTGCTCTTCTTCCTTGTCAGCTAATTATTATCTTCTATTACTASAGTTCTGCTTCAAGACCTCAACTAAGAGCAAAGCTCCTTTGTGCATGATACTGGGCTGAKGTACAATAGTTAAACTCTCAATAATTTTACAAATTTAGTCCATTACTTTGATTCCTCCCTCTGGGGAGTACAACCACTCCCCAGTTGCATTTCCTGTTGTGGCTGAGCCAAAATACTCAGTTGTAGATTGCTAGATTTCTGATGGGGAAGTCAGATTATCCAGGTCCTTATCTGGTTAACTTCACTTTTATTCAACATAGACTGAGATAATACAAGAGACTTCATCAAAGCAATCAAGGATTTTTTTTTTTTTTGTGAGAAAATGATATTATTTTGCCAATTAAATGATAATTCAATGACCAAAAAGTTTTATTTTTTTCTCCCAGGAGAAGGTCTAAATAGTACAAGCCATCTAAACTTCTCATTTTAGTGTCATTGTATTTGAATTTCTCCAAGTAAAAATAGCCTTTACTTTAAAATTAGGATTAAAATTAAAATGTACTTGCACTGGGATTATTTTATTTTTACAACCAGCATATTGCTCCTGTCTTGGGTACAGCCCTAGAAAAACTAACTGAGAGATTCTTGCTTAGGACAGCGCAATATTGCCCTTTCAAGAAACATGACAGTTTATTACAGAACTATTAAGACTGCTATTTACATGGTGATTCATTATCACCTGCTTTCAGAAACAGATTTACCAATGCATTGATATAATGTAAACTCAACATCTTTTCCAGTGATGCACCTGGATTCCTTGTGAGCCAGGTTTAGGGTGACAGATGCAAAACATCCTGCAAAAACTAGGTCTGTTGTGTCCAGCCAGCACAAGAGTTCTTTTAGTCCAATACACAAATCTAGTCTTCCCAGGAGATAGAAACAGCTGGATAAGCTCCAGAAAATCAAGTTAATTTATATCCCATTTGACAATATGAGTAATCATTCATATGACTGTCAGGTGGGATGGCTCTTGCATTCTATATCTTGAAATAGTTCACTACCCAAAAATATTTGTGCAGAGGAACACTGTACTGAGAGGGTAGATACTGTCCCTAATTTCTGCTTTATCTGCCTTAAGTAAGCAAGTAGAGTGAAAGAGCAGCCAAATTCAACAAAAAAGAAAGCAAGTCAAACAGGATGTGAGGTTGTCCAGCCCTGTTTGGCACAACCCTCAAAGCCCAGGTCTGTCCAGAGGAGTCCACTCCTTCCTAAAACTTGATTGCTTCCCTCTTTCAGCATTACCATCTATGGGCTCCTTGTGCACATCTGTATATGAACATCTGTGCACATCTGTGCTATTCTGGGCATAGGCTTCAGAGACTGGTGCACAGATTGGTGCACTCCCTCAGACAACAGCTGCTCATTGGGATAACTTTCCCATGTGCTCACTCACTTTGCCAATGTGGGAGAAAGAGAGGGAAAATCTGTGTTCTGATGTTCTCCTCAGTTGAGATATCAGGTGCCTCCAGGTCGTATTTCACACAGTGTAAGAACAGTGCAGTGCAGGTAGTAAAAATAGTGTGGAGTATTAGATATTTTAAACCTTCAGCCCACATGCAGAGCTGATACCAGCTGTAAGAGACACTATGACATATATTTCTGCATGTAGTCCATGTTTTTAATTCTGAGTAATTCCAGACTAATCTATATAAGATGACTGCTTTACATGTAAATAAAAATCAGATCAGATAAATACAAAAAAATCACAGTATATTAAGAAAAATCACAAGTCCTATAATATTCTGTCATAAGATTCATTAAAGAATATTTGGGGTCAGAGGCATTAAGGGGCAGAAGGATCTCACTGCAACAGGCAGGAATTTGTTAAAAAGTCTCTAGAGCCACTGTGTCCCACATCACAGGAGAGCTGTTGGGCAAAGGCTCATAGGTGGTGGTTGAAGGGAATTTGCCTGCGGGGACTTCTAGGCAAATTAAACGTTTTATGTGCGGATGAGCCTTGTTTGTCCAAACACTCAGGACTGTGTCACTCTTCAGTTTGGGGAAAATCCTCTCACTACCACATGGTGGCTTCTAATGCACATGTGTATTCTTCAGATTTATTATTTAGATTTGTCACTGGAAATTCCATGTCACCAGAAACTACCACCTTTTGCACAATGTCTTACCACTAGTAAAGCACATCAAATTGTACATCAGTCTATCGGTAATACAGGATACACTGGCTCTGSCTGCATATAACACCTGTAACTCAGGTGATCATAGAATTATATAATCATCATTATGGCTGCAAAAGKCCTTCGAGATCATTGAGTCCAACCATAAGCCCCTCAACACCATACATGTTACTCCCTGTCTCTAACTGCCTCACGTGTCCCTAATGTTTCTTGAGTGCTGCCAAGGATGACACCACTTCAGTAAGAAATAGAGGTCTGTTTCCCTGAGTAAAGAAGCTTTTCTTAGTTTCATTCCTTTTGCTTTTCTTTCTTATCCAGAGTTTTGCAAAATATCTGTTTCTCAGAAGCATACTGGCTGTCTCCAARAAAAAATCCTATTTTGTTTCTCATGCTTCTTCTTGAGAATTTATCCAACTTACATTTTTCAGATCCGTCTTCARGATGTGTGCCTTTTTTTTCCCTCTGCGTGTTCTGTTGGATCTTGCTGATCCAGCCCAATATACACTGTTTGTTTTTCTTCAGAACAGTTATTTTTGCAGTCTGACAAATACTGTTTGCTTTCTTTCAGTTTAAGAGGGTTCCTTTACTCTTTTAAGTACCCATTAACAACCTAGGCACAGATTCTGAAAAAAAAAAAAAAAAATCCACAACTGCATGTTCAACTCTGCAATCTCAACTCTGCTACAGCTGTTGCAACAGTTCCTCTCTTTTTTTATCTTGGTCTTGCTTATCAAACTGGTATCTTTCAAAGGCTTCATTCTTTTTCATAACACTACTTTACAAATGCTTGTGACTGTCTAGCTGTCATGCACTTTCACACTCAAATACAGTTATTAAATCATGTATGTCATGTATGTATATTAAAAGAAAAATAACTACCTTTTGCATGTATTCCTTTCCAGAAGCTCTATTTGCCCTCAAGAATACAAAATTCTTGCTAGTGATCATTCCAGTTAGCAGCATTTCTGAAGCATTTGTGTTGCCTTGTGGTTTTCATCTTTTGCTCCACTTTCTCACTCAAGTCTTCTCCTCCACCTCCACTATTACCACATAGTGTGGCTAATGTGATGACTCACTCGAATTTTGATTCATGTGAACACATGTATCTGATGAGTCTTCAGTACAACAAAAGACAAATGAACAAACACTGGAGAAAAGTGCTTGAGAGGAGAGGAGAGGGAGGAAATTTCATGCCTCATTCTTTGTCAGGCTGTTCACCAATTAGCTSTAACAAGCACCAGTTCAGAAGTACAATGAACTAAACCTCTTTAACACCCAGTCACTTGTACAGCTCAGAAATTCCCACATCCCTGTGTCCCAAAGGAAGAATTAGTCTCTGTGAGGCTCTAAGCAACCTCTTTTTCCTAAATCAAGGAAAAGAAGATGCTGTGTGAAGTACGGTTCTCTGGACAGGATTCAGACAGGATATACTGGAAATTAGAAAGAATGCCTGTTGTATAGAGTAAAGGAAAACTTGGAAGAAACAGTATGTGCAGTGATCCCTCCAGCTAAGATGTATGCCTTTGCATTATTTTTTATTATTCAGCAATTCATCATTTTTTTGAAAAAGTAACACTAAAGTAGTTTACTGATTTAGGGGCAGTGGGAAATGGGAGGAATTAATTCCATTGCCATGAGAAACACAAGAGTTTTTTATATCTCACTTGAATTAACGTTGTAAGCATTTTGCTCTATGAATTGCATGGAATTGTTTTATTTTCTTCCACAATGAAAAAAATCATCCAGCTTGTGGTTTTTGAAACGGAATGTCACTTTCTATAACTAGAAGATGGGGTTGTAGTAGTTGATCTTACAAAGACGCTCCGACCTTTCAGTACTGTGAAAATTGTAAATGAAATACTTTGATTTTGGTGATCAAAACTACATTGGCAGCCTTAGCTGATTCAGAAATTGAGGTGATATTTCTAGGAAATGAATAAAAGAACATTTAAAAGTAAGAACTCCTCTGATTTGGAAGGAAGTTCAGAGACATATGACTTGCACATCTTTGTTATACCAACATCTCTTTATCTGTTTTGAAATAACTACTGGTACAGAAATAGTTATATTGATAAAACTTTGAAAATTTAATGATGATTCTCCTTTTATTTTGAAAGAAATAGTGGTAACTAGGTATGAATCTATAGTCACTGTTCTTTCTAGGATGTAATGCATTGTAATGCAATGCAATGCAATGCAATGTAATGTTGCAGTTCTCAAACAAACCTACAAAACTTGCAATTTCTAATTGAGSCTGGAGTGAGATTCATTAGAACTATTACCACAGTAATGAGAGAAATAACACTTGCCATATAAAAGAATAATTACTATTCAATTATTGTTTCTTAAAACATTATAGCAATTACATTTCTCTTTTCAAATGTCACTTACCAGCCCATGAGAAAGGTGTTACACAGAGTATGTCTAGATGTGGAGAGCCTTTATACCAGGGCTGTGTGTTAACTCAAAACTGCCTATCTGTGGACTGGACCCTCCCTGGAAATGGGACAACTGTTTTGGGGTGAATTATGCTTAAGCTSCTAAAATGCAAGATACCATTTGAACCGGTATCTGGACTCGAGATGGCAAAGCCATATTGTAAGAGGCTGCCCGTGTCCAGGAAGATAGATATATGGTGGGAGTAAGGCTACCTGCCTGAGCCGCCTCATTGGAAGAGTTTGTTCAGATTTCAGACATTTGCAGTTCCCTCTGTGCCTGTGATCTTTGGGGCCTGTTGCTTTTCAAGTGGATGTTTGTCTCTTCAGGGAGGTGGGGTACAGTTGATAATGTTGCTCGCAAATCACATGGTGGAAACAAAGCTTCCCATTTATATACTGTTCCCATATGCAGTGGAATAAGTCCATGCCACAATCTACTGTATCATGTAGCATCCTCTTATTTTAACCAGTTCTGGACCTCTGAATTGTCTTCCAGTTCCTAGCGAAGAAGTTTCCTGAGAGCGTTTGGAACTAACAACCATCTGTTTCCAGGTAGTAGACATGCAGACATGTAATAAGGTGACCCTGTTAAAAAACTATACAAAACTGTTAGATGTTCAGCTGTTGTTTGAGGCAGGTCAGCTAATTAGGGCTCACCTAGGAAGAAAGGATGGCTCTGTTCAGGCCCAATCCACAAACATGAATGGGGTTAGATGGACTTGAGTACTACAGTGAATAGATGCAGCTTGTGAAACTGTGAGGAAGGGCTCCAGCAACAGACTTGCACCAAGATTCMCTTTTGTTTGCTTCCATGAACAGGATCAGAGACCTGAACTGTGGTCCTGTTTTACTCCAGGCCTCTGTATCTCCAGCACATCAGTCATAAGGCACATACAGTCTGAAGACCATTAGTTCATCAAATGAGTACATATAAAGCCTCCAGATATTTTTGGAAAAGATGATAGAGCAGATTTTTTTTTTTTTTTTTTTGGCAACCTCTTGCTTGCAAGATGGCATATATAGAGATGATGTTCTGGATCTGAAAAGTATGAGATAAAAAGCTTTTTTATAAACTTGAGTACTACTCAGGCACATAGAGGCTTGCCAGTTGCAATCCTGCTGTTAAGAAATGAAGTAAGGAGTAGAATAAAGATAAGAAATGAAATATACTTTTCCCCTCTCCTTCTTCCAAAAGTGCAAACTTTCTGTGACTTTCTGGGTATTGGTAGATAGGCAAGTCTGAAATAAGGTCACTCTTCCAGTAGTATGATATGGTGTATGTATACTTGCTGTCTTGATAGAAGAAAAGCTTCTAGGCCAGGACTTCTTTCACCATATGTTAGCAGGAGAAGTGCCACGTTGTGTGTTGCTGACAGGTGATCGACATGTGCTTTRCAAGTAAGCTAGAAAAATATGAGAGGGAAAGCAAAGTTGAAGAGGTTCATCATTAGGKTCTCATTTCAGATTTCATTGGCTTTCAACATCTATTGAGTCTCAGTTTCCTCTTAGCAGTTCTACCTTACTAGAAAGGTAAATTACTGACAAAAACTAAATAAATTGCTATCACTTATTGCTACAAAAATACTGTGTAATTAGCATGAAATGAGTAATATGTTTTTCTCTGTGCTGGGCAGAGAGGAACCTCATGAGGTTCAATAAGGACAAGTGCAGGGTCCTGMACCTGGGGAGGAATAACCCCCGGCACCAGTACAGATTAGGGGTCGACCTGCTGGAAAGCAGCTCCACAGAGAGGGAGCACAGGAAGTTCCGTCTGCAGGTGAGGAGGAACTTCTTTACTGTGAGGGTGACAGAGCAGTGGAACAGGCTGCCCAGGGAGGTTGTGGAGTCTCCTTCTTTGGAGGTCTTCAAAACCCGCCTGGATTTTGAAAACCCTGTGCCACATGCTCTGGGTGTGCCTGCTTGAGCAGGAAGGTTGGACTAGATGATCTCTAGAGGTCCCTTCCAACCTTGAATTCTGTGATTCTGTGATTCTCAATGTGGGAGAAACTGTATCTACCTGAAAATATTTCTGTGTAGTCTTGCATCTTCTGCTAGTACGTAACATGTAAATACAGGATCATAGTACTCCCAAACAACTCTCAGACTTCAGTTGTCTCCTAAAAACACCACTTCCTCTGGTGGACCCAGTTCTGGACAAATGCAGGAGGACTTGTCTTACAGAGATTTTTTCAAGCCATCTGCCCAGCATAATTTCCATAAATTTCAATCCTTTAGCAAGTATGTCAAATTACAGCCTCAGATCCTGAAGTGTTGCAGATTCTCAGATGGGATATAGCTCTGAAACATGAGTCAAATAATTCCTTAACCAAGTAGTATCCAATAATATGAAGGTAAGAGCTTGAGCCCTGAAGGATTATTTYGTATTCTGCATGTCTGTCCATACTGCTTGTATTTGTCCCATCATGTTGACACTGTCATAATCAGCTTATAACAGGCCTTCCTTCATGACCTTGCTCTCAGCAAAGAGTAGGGAGATGCTATCACTAGGTGCTATTGGATAATATCCATTTTTTGTTTACATTATGGAAGCATGTTATAGAACTTCCATAAAATACATCAGCATTTTGAACAATGAAGATCTTCAAAGCCTCACTCTGTAGTTATGCACTGTTGTACAAAGCAAATTAAAAATTCTGATAAATCTCAGCTAGTAGCATTTTAACACATTTTTGCTGGCTAAGCTGTTGCATGAGATTTAAGATCCTAGTGAACCAAGTCCTGATGCTACAACAACTAGATATTATAGGAAAGGAATGAGGGCAGGTTTCTCTATCCAAAGCTGAGTGTGTAAACATACTACTTTTGCCTGTAGACCGTATTGGATTTTTCAAGAGAAACTTAATTTTTTTATAAAGTGTTTTTTTCAGACAGTTTTTCAAGAAGTCTGTTGTTAAACTAGGCTTACTACGTGTGTTTACTTGTTAAACTAAATGTTTGGCCCTGAGTCTGAATCCGAAGAAGGTGGCAGTGTTACACACTGCAATCTTTCTGGTTTGGTTTTCTTCCCAGGTACAAGTTATTATGCAGCAAAATCTCAGCACCACATAGTTTCTGTTCTCCCCCATTCCCTGCTTGCATTTAGAAACTGAGAGCATATAGGGTTAAAAATGAATCTGTCTTAAAATGGTACTGAAAGAAATTTTGCACCAAGAAAATAGATCCATCATGACCACAAACTGTAGTAATAGCACCCTTACCCTCGACTAGATACTACAATAAAACAAATGAATCATCATGACAACAACTGAGAGATCACCTGAAATGGATGGCAGAGTGAAGAGATATCTCCATCTTCACCTCAATACTAAACTGTAATATTTAAAAGCTAATGAGCTAAAAAAGAACCAATGAGAAAATTAATAATGCACTACAGAGCAAATCATTCAAGAGAAACTTCTCCCACACCTCATGCTAGGTCTAATTAATGTGATCCATTCTAATAAAAATAACCCTAAGTACCACTTATTCATTTTTAACACACTGTATTCCAAGTTAATGCATAAATGCTCTTTGTAAAACCACAGAATTTGAGTAGTTATGAATCATGCCACTTAAAACAGCATATTCAATTCTGCAAGAAAAAAAAATCAAGGACACTGATTTTTCAAGTGGTTTATTGTACTGCTGTTGCTATTCAGGAGTTCAGGTGATTGTTCTATCAAAAAAACTCTTTTTTTTTTTTTTTTTTTTTTTTTTCTTTTTAACTGGAACTTCTGCTACATGCTCCCAAAAGAAGATTATAAAGGTAATGCCAATTCTTTCATCTATTTCAATGATGGAAACCATTGAAAATCACTCAAATCAAGGAGATTGTGCAGAATGAAATTGGTAGAAGTTTTGGCATCCTCTGTTAAAGTACCAGCAGTGGGCAAGAAATTACCACGATGACCAGAACAGAATGCAAATTGGTAACTGGCCGGCTCATCTCAAAAGAAACTTTATCTCAATCTAAGAATGAGAACATAACTTTCAAAAAGAAATAAACTTACAGGAAGCCTGAAGGGAGTCACGAATCAATGTCTCACACCTAATCACTCCCACACATAGGGATACTGCCCCTTCCTTAGAGGATAAGTAACGCCTCACTGCCTCGTCATTCTGCACTCAACTGCTTTTGATCAATTTATTCACACACACAGACAGTTACRTCCTTATTACCTTTTCTACCTTCACATTGGATACATGTGTATGAAAGTTTCCTCAAAAATGTTCTGAAAAAGAAGCAATTTGTAGCTTTGATTAGTAAGTGAATGAAGTCTCTTTGTCACTATTTCTCTTTGGGAGGATATTCAATACTAAGATTTTTAACTTTAGACCTATTATATGAAAATGCGGAGAAAATAAACAAAAGCAAGGTTAATTGAATAATGATGATAAACTGATGTGTTTATCACATCGCATCATGTGATGTGATATCACCACACATGGTGGTTTTGTTTCCTTGCTTTAACCTAGCAATATCTTCAGTAAAAGAGTGCAGCAAGAACTGCACGTAAGAAGTTGAGTCACTCCATGCATTTAATTATCATTGAAAAAAAAAGTATTTTTGAAAGATTTGGAAAAAAAATGTTAGCCTGATGCTTGGTAGTGCTATTGCTGATGACTGGAGACTGTTAGTTATGAGGAGCTGCTAGTTATCTCTCATTAACATCAATTGTTTCTATGGAAATGCCTGGTATAAGGAATCTGTATAGATGGACTGCTAAACTGTTAAAAGCAGAAATCACTGAGTAAACTAGTTTTCTTGCAAACTTTGCATAACTTCACAATACCCATGAGTCATTAATTGTTTTTCAAGTCACAGAATTCACAATTACAGAATGTCATGATTAATACAGAGAGTTGGGGAAATTTTGACTGTTAATAAAACTGCAGTTGATTTGAAAAGTATTTTAGTTCATTTGGACCTTCTGTTATAAAGGTACATTGAATGTGTGCCTATATGCACCCACAAGTTTATGCATATTATGTCTGCATATATATTTTTAAAATTGTGCTTTTGTTTAAACGTCTGCCCATCTTCCTCCATCCTTAGCAGGATGGAGAAAACTGRGATTATTTCCCCTTATATTGGTAAAGAGTGATGGAAATGAGTATGCAATCATTCTAATTTTGCTTCCTTTTAGGTCTGCAACAGAACTTGCWCTGTACAGTGGTAATATGTGAAAGGTGTGTGTGCCAGTTCAGCATGAGGCAGCAGAGGCCTGAGTGTGTTAACTGCAGTCTAATATGTGTTTAGATCAATGTAGGCTGTACTCAAAGAGGGGAGTAWTGACCTGAAAAATAATGATGATGGGTCTGAGGTGTCCTAGAAACACTCGAGTTTCTTGTGAAAACACTCTGGAGATGGAGGAAAGAGAAGACACAGTTGTAAGGGGAAAGTAGAATACAGAGATGTAAGTCCTGTATAACACTAGTCAGTGCATTTCATCCAGGAGTGAATGAACAAAGCCTTGTGTTCCAAATATTTCTGTTTTTTTATTGTTTGTCTCCAATTTTTAAGAAGCAGTCCTTTAAAAGCTCTCTGTGATGAGCTGCTTCCTCTTCTTTCCAGAGGCAGAGGTGAGGCTGATCAGCCTGTAGTTTCCCAGCTCCTYCCTCTCGCCCTTTTGAAGACTGGCGTGACATTGGTTTCTTCCAGTCCTCAGGCACCTCTCCCTCTCTCCATGACTTCTCAAAGGCGGTGGAGAGCAGTTGAGCAACAACCTCTGCCAGTTCCCTCAACACTTTTGGGTATATCCCRTTTGGGCCCATTGATTTAAAGGTGTCTAGTTTGCCTAAATAACCTCTAAGCCAATCCTCTTTGACTAGSGGAAAGTCTTCCTCTCTCCCACTTACCTCTTTTGTGTCCATGCTCTGTAGTTCATGGGGACTAGCCTTAGAAGGAAAGACTGAAGCTAAGTAGGCATTTAGTAACTCTACCTTCTCTGTATCCTCCTCTGCCTTCTCTGTAGTTTAGTTCTTTGCAACATGACATCTGTTTTGTCAATGACATCTGTAACRTATTTTCATGACCACAACTTCTTAGCAGTCACTTTTCCATTAGGCATGTATGGTGTTGCCTGCTTACACTTATCTGTGAACTTCACTGTTGGCTGCACTGAAACACAGCTTGGATGAGCTAAGCCTATGAAGCAAACTAGGTTTCTCTGTCCATCTGCCCATTCTCATTATTTTGTGTCTCTGCCAACCTGCAGGCTGACAGTCTACAATAATTCAGACATTCGATGAAGACATTTATTGGCAGTGATCTTAACACTACCTTAATAGAAACACTTGATAGATAACACCAGTGTGTTAGAGCTATCATTCATGCTTCTTACCTCTAGTTAATACCTTTACATAGAATTTGGGTCAAAATCCTTGCTGGTTCTTAATTCTTACCAGCATTCTTGCATGGACCCAAATCCAGAGCCAAGGGAGGGCATGAGATAGATCTTGGGAAATCCTGGCAATTCGTCCTTGGTGGATCCATTCACTGTCTACAGCCATGATTAATGAGAGAGGTAGACAGCTTCCCCATAGACTACTTTGAAGCAGTGAACATTGGTCACCTGATTCACGAGCTGTCTGCAGCGGAACATAGCGGAAGGTCATCTTCTGTTCGATACTTCCCAGTGCAGCTGGCAATACAGAAAGAAATCATAAGGTACAGTCTATTAACATGTTGCTCCGGGACTGGTGTCATCGCCATAACTTTGGCTTCTTTGGTAACAGGAGGTCTTACATGGCACCCAATGGGGTCCACCTGTCTCAAAGGGGGAAGAGGGCCC
>NW_020456243.1:1862387-1954995 GCF_003342845.1 Nothoprocta perdicaria | reverse complement strand
TTAAATATTCTGAAATATTCTGAAATATTCTGAAATACTGCTGCATGGAAGTAGGCAAGTAAGTGGAATAGGCCATGTTAGTTTTTACCTGGCTCTGAAAAGATGGATAAGAATGTAACATCACTTACAGATGTTTTAATCCATTTCACATGTACTCTGTGGCACAGTGAGGATTTTTTAATAGGAATGTCAAAGTAAGTTAAATGACCTGAAGAATTAAACTAATAGAATCATTATCTTCAGTAGCAGAATGRAAACACAGATTAGACTGGAACTGCTACTTCATTAGTAATGGCACTATCTCCACCTAATAATGACGGTCTTCTGTCATTGCTGGAGTTTTTATATTGCTAACACTGTTATAATTTCTCCCGTTTGTTTCCTTAATTACTGTTATGCACAATTTACATTTTAAATGGAGTGCCATTTCCACATTTTCCCTTTTCTGATTGTTTGTTTTTCATCAGCAAACCGTTATTTTACTTCCTTTCTCTGCCAAGGAAGAGGAGGCTTGAGCCCAACACTGTCAGATTATATTAACTTGCTCACTTAAGAGGACATCTCCATTGCTCACAGGAGCACAGTGCAAAGTTAGTTTTGACTGATCTGTTATGTCCACATACAGACATGAAGATGTGCAGGTCTTGGTGCTTAGTGACAGAGCACACTGTCTAAGCCACCCAGTTCTGCCACTTCTTCTGCCTCTTAACCAAGCCACATTTTGCAGAGTAGGTATGGTCTAACAAACACTTCTTAAAGAATTCTTCATCTTCATTCACTGTGTTGCATCTACATGTTTCTCCCAGTCTATTTCACAGCATGAAATCTGAGAAATCTGAGAAATATGTTCCTGTAAAACACAGAATACCTATCTTAGATGGGACCATCGCTGTCTTCACAAGTTCAGAGAAATCAGATCTCCAAAGTGCAAACTCTATTTGTTCAGATGATCTATACTTCTTAGAAATTGCAGATATGTTTTACTGTTATCGATATCGATATCACCTCTGTTTTTCCTTTCCTTCATGTTTACTCTTTAGCAGTGTGTATGGGCAGCAGACATTCTTCATATTCCCTTTTCTAATACTTTAATATGGTCTTATAAGCAAGAATGTTAAGAAGAGCGTCAACTCTTTACACTTGCCTCAGGTTGTGTTTGTCTTCCTTGGAGATTTGCAATCGCTGCTCTGTAGACCCTGCTAGGTAAGCTCTCACATAAGATTTGTACCATCTGTGATGATTCTGCCCAACTAAACCTGGTATCTAGTCAAAACTAGCCTTGTTAGCTCCTGCTCACTGGATGAGACTGAAAGAGGAGAGCTGAGCACCTAGGTGGACCAGCTTGATTTTCTTGTCTTCTGAAAATGGGGAGACAACTGGAACCAGGGTTTTAACAAAATCATGGATGTTTTCAAGAGCAGCTGAGACTATCTGATGAATGTGTTTATGGAAAGGAGTCCCTATTTTGTAGTTAACTCACTCTTACTAATACAGCAGGCAGAGGACTTTGATTGTAGCAAGCCAAAGTTTCTTTTTTTTTTTTTTTAATTTCTTTTTCTGCATGTGTGTGTGTGAGTGATAGTGCCTGTCCTACATAGTCTCACTTTGGGGCTTTCAGCCTGGGACAACTTCTTGTTAAGAGCTTCTGTTTTTTTCCTCTCCTTTTCTCTCTCAATTTCTTTTGTTCATCATACTTCAAGACAAAGTTTGAGGCAGCAGATGGATTTAGCAACATAGAGTCAACAAGCTCCTGTTATGATGAACTGAGAATGAGCGTAAAAATAATCTGTATCGATTGATGCGTGGGTACGCAGACCCTTCCAAAGTGCTTGAAAATGGAACTTCTGGGATGATCTGAATCTTGTTTAATATTCTTAGAGAGTTTGCAAAAGATGTTAATGAAGTAAAAAATTATTAGGTTGATAACACTTTTTTTCATGAAAAGTCATATTTGCAAGCAAAAGAATGATAATTTTTTTAAAAATGGTCAACTGCAGAAGAATGAGTTCTCTTTTCTGTGCACCTTGAAGTCCTTAAAAATTGTGAAGTCTACTTTTTGGTCACTAGGTCTACTTTCTGGTCATTAGAAATGACCTGATATTTGTTGTCTGGGACAGTATCCTCTAAATTAACATGTAGGTGTTAAAAATAAACAGTAGGTGGCCTCAGAACATTAGTATTCCTGTTCACTGGCGCAGACACAAAGTGGCAGGTCTGAGTCCTGATTCTTCGTGGTTCTGTAAAGCTCCTTCCTTAACTGTATGAAACATTCTATGATGCACTTCCCAGCCTAACACAATTGCTTTCACTTAAGAGCATATGTATCCACATGTCAAATCTTGGCGTAAGTTCACGTGATCTAACTCTCCTTTGTTGTTTTAACCACATTTTGACCATGGCAATAGTTCAGATTGCAGATAAAATATGTTGTACAAAAAAAAAAAAAAAAATTAAATGTACAAGTCTCTCATTAGATGTGGCATATTAGATCTATTAGGTGTGTGAGTGATGACCTGTGTGAGTGATGAAAGTCYGGAAAAGCCAGCTGATGGTTCACTGACAGATATTTTGTTTTACTAATATGTTTTGCTTTTCAAACATCCTATTAATGATAATATCTGATGGTTTAGGGGATGAGGACTGATGGTGTAACCATCACGAACCRTTCCAAGAGTTTATTTGTCTTCTTTTAGAAAATTGCTATCATCAATAAAGAACCCAAAACAAATCTGTGGGCATCATGGACTTGATATTCAGTTTCCATCATTGATCAATTTCTGCTGCCCTGACAGAGCTATTTGGAACCTCAGTATCCATTCCCAGGAGTAAATTCTCTTTTTTTTTTTTTTTAAAGAGAATCCCTCATCTTTAGAGAACAGAAGCTAAACACAATGAACATCAGTTTTCAATAGCCTAATATACCCTGTCAGTGTTCTTCCAGCCCACCAGCTGGAAAGAAGCTCTGTTATTGAAAATATATTTTGTTTTTTTCTTTGTTGACTGATCYAGAGTAAAATAAAAAGTTAAACAAAAACTATATCCTTTGGGAATGGAAGAAGATATTTTAACTAATACAGTTAGGAAATACATTAAAAATTCTTTGCATGTCACATAATACCCACCATCCAAAAATGTGCAAACACTTTCCAATCATTAAGTAGTTCACCAGTAAAAATCCAAAAATACTTACTTCCAAGAATGATACTATTCTAAGTGTTCTTTTAAAGCTATGGAGCCAGAGGTAGAAAATAGCTAATTTACTTGATTGTGTTTAGAGTGACAGAGGGATGCAAAAGCAGAAATAGGAACAAAGTGACTTGATAAATGRCCTTCTGCCTGTTCTGCAGGGACCACCTAGGTCTTTTGCTGGAGATACAGCTGTCCTCTATGCTCCTCTTTCCCTAGCATCACACTGGCAGTGTTTGGGCTTCAAAAAAACAGCTACTGTGATCTACAATAAAAGTAAACAATATGTCCAATTGTAGTACTAGAAAATGATAGCACCGTGAGCTTAGAGTCATTTCTCCAACCAATAATGTTTTGTGTTCTCACCCTGAGTAAGTGCTGTTCTGCCTGAGAGTCAAGGGWATACATGTGGGTGCTCTCTCTGCTAAAATAGGTTTGATAGTCCTGGTCTTCCTGCATGTGTCATTATTTTTAGATAGAAGACAAGGGTAGTACATCATATRAAAACTAGAGATTCGTCTAAGCCAACCTGTGGACTTCTGTGATGTTCTGAAAAGAAGACAAACAAACCAATTTATATTTTGTTAAATGGTTTTAAGACATATAAAAGGGCTATTGATTGACACTGGGAATTAGATGCCTCCTTAAATATCTGATTTTGAATGAGAAAATCAGTGAAGCCAGTGTTAGAAAGATGGTGAGAAAGTCTGTCCTATACAGTGCAGTTAGCTAGCATGCAGAGGAAAGCCTTCTTCTTCTTCTGAGATTTATTCTGCAGCTGATATCTTCATCCATCAGAGGAGCCTCTTCTAAACATCTCATCAGTGTGGYGAGGTTGGACTTGGACATCAGACTTGTGTTGGGATGGCTGGTGTGATAAATCTCAGGTTCTAGGGAGAGCAGCTTTGTGCAGCATGGGCTGACCCATTGCCCACAGCAATCTCRTTGAACACAACACTTTTTGGTGGCTGCGGTCCACCTTGCTGAAAGAGGTGCCTCTTCAGCATGTCCCCTGCTCCCCATGGCTCCTGTAGCTCTCTACTCACCTTTATCACCTCACCTGCACTATYGTTATCAGATGTGGCTGCACGCTGGGGTTAACTCTTAAAGCAGCAGAGACAAACTCATGGTGAATTACCTTTTAACCTGACTGRAAAGTGTATTTGTTAATGATTTATTGAGCATGTCTTTCACGTCAGTATCCCTGCAGAGCAAAGGATGGGTCTGGGCAACTTTGCACTGCTGAGGTGATGGCATAGATCTGTGTTTGGCTCATTAGAGGGCATAATTCAACGCTCCTGAGTTTCAATTAGTATTGACATTTAGCTGAGCGTCGAAATACTCCTGAAACATCCTGAATACTGCCCTTCAGTTCAAGTTCATCTGTGTTATCTTGCTGCTGGCTGCACTCCAGCACATGGGAATCCCCAATGTCCTTTGCCATGTGTGATTAGCTGGCAGTTTAAGGCAGAGGGGGAGGATGTGTAATTTTCTCTTGCCATGGAATTATCTTCTGTGTATGAGATAAGAACATCCCTTGTTCATTAATGTAATTTCAATTGCAATTGCAATTGAATTGATTGCAATTGCATTTGCATTGCAATCGATGCTGGCCTAACAATATGAAAGGCTGTTTAATGAATTAGCAGTCCAGATAATTTCAGTCATTTGGTAATAATTTCTGTGGTTCTCAGGCTAGATTCATGCCTGATTGCTGTAATGCCACTAGCTTAAATGGCACTATGCCAGCTCACACTGTAGAGTGTTCAACTATTTGTACGATGTCTGTATCAGTTTTGCACGGGCTGAAAATTTCTTCTGTGTAGGGAAAGCTCCGAAATCTTAAAATGGGGGATTATTTCAGTTTAAATAGTGGATTCTCATTATTCTAAAGATGGAAGAATATTTTTCTTCTGGTGCCTCTATTTTTACTGTGATTAAATATTTGTCATTTTGATCACCTTAGGAGCATAGCACAGTAGAACTGGATTTAATCAAATTAACATTAACATGGCCCTTCTCTAAAGAGATGATGCATTTTATGTTGGAGATGTTTGAAACACTAAATGAAATTTGGTGCCTAGCTGTATAGTTTTGGTGTTTATAAAGACTACCTCTAGACTACACATATATTGCTAAATGAAACAGGACTTGGGGAGCACCTGATTATGAGATCAGAGAAAATCCATGTMGTGAGGTCCTTGAAGTCTTTAAAATGTAATTTTTACTTTGTGCATTTTTGTCTAGTTTAGAGCCAGAGCTCACAGAAGGCTGTGTCCAAGCCCACCAGGGAGGTGCTTTCACAGCAGAAGCTCAGGGTATGTGTTGCATACCATGAGAAGGTAGCACGGGGGAGTGTCTGGGGTGCAAAGCCTGCTGATATACTGTAGAAGACTAGATAGGGCAGAGAGAGGAAAGCAGATGCAGTCTTGCTCATAGGGTTTGGTGGGAATGGATCACAATGAGCAGTGACCCTGGTCAGGGCACTATCTTGCAGAAATCAGGTCCATCTCTGTTTCAGCCATGCCTGCAAGTATGTTAGCAATGCAGCAGTGGGACCAGCAGATCCAGTGCTCTGGACAACTTCAGCAAAGTAAACATAACCATAAAGATTTATTTTGACCTTCAGACACTTAGACTTAATTTATTTCTGTCTTAAGAGAYCTCTAAGATTTTAGTAATGACAGATAACTACACTAGGATTCWTTTTTTTTTTTTTGACTTTTGTTATCTATAGATTGGACATTGGCTTAAGTGAATATCTTACTGTTCTTTCAGAAAAAAAAATAACACATCTCATCCTGAAACTGCTAATGTTGTTCAATGAATCAAAACTTACTGATAGCCTGATAATTTAGTGGTGGATACTTGGATTTGATTTCAGCTCCACTGTTGACCAAGGGAATCTTGAGCAACATATTTAAACTCATTTTCTRTCAGAAAGAAATAGCAACTTTCACAGGTCTTTTAGGCAGAGTACAACGAGACTGCAAACTTYTTTGAGATCTCTAACTTAGAAATACTGCTGTGCAAATGTAACTAGAAGGCATGGTAACTTAGTAGCAAATATATATATTTATATGAGAAAAAAATGCAACCAGAGTTTAGACATGTAAATAATCTGGCAATATGTGTAGTGTTATAAATTTCGTAATTTCTCCACACCACATTGAAAGGTAGGCCCCCTCTCCTGACCACCCCATTCAGGCAGGTATAAAACACCAGAAGACTTCAAAGACAAAAAGTTGTTGGAAAAGACACATGACAAAGTCTTGCAGGAAATAAGATTTAAGGAGAAATTTGCAGGAGGAGAGAGAGGATGAACGATGTAATAGAAATTRGAGGCTGCTTGGAGAAGAAGGGAAAAAAAAAAAGATTGGGGAAAATAAATAGACAAATATGTCCAAGTTTTGTTTTCAGTTGCACTAACATAAAGTATTTCTTCGCCTGTCATAGACTGGGAAATCATTAGATTTCTCTTAATAACCAAGCACCAGGAAAGATACAAACAGCCTATCATAAACTGTGGCCAGTACTCTGGTGTGGACTTGCAGAGTTTGTCATCTTGGAAGCATGGATGATGGATTGTTTGCATTTCTATTTGTGGGACAGGGACACAGTGTGGTATATTGATCACTGAAATGGTTTATTCTAACTTTCCCTTTACAAGGGGGTACAGTTTCTCAGTGAATTTTAATTATCATTAGTGGACTAGATTAATAACTTCCAGGTTTTAAAAGTTAGGCCTGTTTCTAATTTGTAGAACTACTGCAAGTTCAGAAAGGGTTGGAAAACCAGTACATAAACAGGTTGTGAAAGGACAGAAACATTCTTAAATCAGCAACTGCAGATGCCAGGAGGACTGAACCACAGGCCAGTCTCACATACTCTCCCCATTCAACATCTCATTAACTGAGAATTAATATTAGGCCAGAGGGCTTAGTTAAGGTAGAGCATTTCTTGCGATCTTATGTTCTCTACTTTAAGGAACACACTTTGCTCGCAAGGCTAAGCTTCCCTGAAGTCTTAACCAAAGCTCACAATTGGGAGGTATCACTATAGATGCTAGCAGAGCTAGCCAGTTGTGCATAGGTGGGGTGGAAGCCAGGCCTCTAGAGGGAATCTTGTGGGATGGGGAGAGCAGTGCTCTCAAAGGTCCCTTGCAGAGCGATTCAGACATTACCTTAAAAACAAGGAGACCTGCAGGAACTCTACTGGGTCAATGGAACTTAACAAATCTACAGTTTTGCTGAAAGACAGTAGATAGGATGGCAATCAGAGGAGTGTAGGAAGGGCAAACAGAGCAGATCGAAATGCCAGCTGACCGAAAGCTTTCTGCTGTCTCATCTAATGTTTAATATCCCTTTCGAAGTGTGACACATACCAGCCAAAGTGTAGGATGTTATTTGGTATCAGTGGCCTAAATTTCCTCCCACACAAAAGAAAGGCTTTATTTTGGCCTGTCCTCAGCGTTCACTATGAGGATACACGGAGCCAATTAACTGACAAATTCTTTCTTTAATTAAAGAACGCTTTCATACACACATTTGCAAGGAAATCTGAGCTGAGAACACTGCAGATGCAGCAAGCTGTGTAATCTCTGTCTGACTTTTCAAAACTCTTGTTCTCTATGTTAGGATTCACCCTTTTCAGCAGAKATCTTTAAAATCTTGGTAAACACTTTCCAAAGATGCATTTGGTTCCGCAGTTATCACCTATTATCAGAAATCTCACTGTCAACCTACTATATTACATGTCAGTTGATCAAGCTGAACAACCCAGAGTACCATGCCTGGCTTTTAGCTGTCCTTTCACAAAAGATGTAAGTATCCCATATCCAAAAAAATAGCCCCATACAGGCATTATGGCCATGTTGCAGATGGCATTAGATGTTACACCTGAATCTGACTCCTCCTAACTGATCTTTGCTGAACTGCCCTCCAGTCTTATTTGATTGTGTTGATTAGTGGTAGAACTCATGAACTTAGGCACCTAGTGCCATTTCGTAGAATTATAGAATCATCAAGGCTGGAAGGGACCTTCAGAGATCATCTGGGGGTTCCACCTCCCTGCACATGCAGGGTCACCTAGAGCATGTGGCACAGGATTGCCTCCAAGAGGGTTTTGAAAATCTCAAGAGGAGGAGATTCCACAGCCTTTCCTGGCAACCTGTTCTGAGGCTCTGTCACGTTGAGAATTTTTTCCTTAAGTTCTTGTGGAACTTTTGATGCTTCAATTTGTGGCTGTTTCCTCTTGTCCTATTGGTGGCCACCACTGAACAGAGGCTGGTTTCATCTTCCTCACTCCCTCCATTGACATATTTATATGCACTGATCAGGTCGCCTCTTGGCCTTTATGCTCTTTATCAAGTTTACCAGACATGTCTCAAATACGTGGGTTCTAATGGCATCTCATATAGGCAAGCGAAAGAAGATTAGGAACTCCATTATATATAACAGTATTGTAGACCTCCATCATACACCTTATTTTTGTGTCTAAATCTCATGTGAATCTTACTGGGAGATCAACAGGGAATTTTACCCAACATAAAAGGCCTAATACTGTGCCTGTTAGTGCTGAGTATTCTCACAGCCTCTCAACTTCCCTCCTTGTGTTACAGTTTCAGTGGCAGAATAGGGTATGTGCACTCCTGGGGTTTTTTGGTTTTTTATTTTGGAGAATGAGTTGTTTTGTGTGTTTTGCAAATCAAAGATGTGCTCCTTCAATCTTGCCAGGAATCTCAAGAAAGCTCAGATGTGTGAGACAGAGGATTTCTGTATGTCAAATGCACTTCAAGAGCCCATGGGAAACAAGCATCCATCTGGGTAGACTAGAACAATGCCAGAGGGCAGTTAATAGGCATTTCAACCATAAATCCTTGGTGCAGGAGGCCAGACCATCACCAGATAAAAGCAAAACTACCAAAGTCCTCTCTTAGGCTTAGATAAACCTTCAACAGTCTTGAACATGTTATAAGCAGCTGTATCTTGTCCCAAATGATACACTCTGGCCCTTGTGGATGATTCCTGAAGTGGAAGCCTCTACCCAACCTGTTCTGCTGCTCAGGCCAAGTTCTGTCCCTCTCCAAAGACAAGTCCTCCCTGTCACAGTTACCTAAAGTCTCTGTGAAAATTCATACTCTTACTGTCCTCTCTCTCCTAAAATTTARTCTGTAGGATAACTAAAAAGCAAGATGAGTGTGTGCTGCATCAGAGCAGTCTTATTTATGACATTGCAGGCCTATAGCCTGTGGGTCTGGGCTACCAGGGTAAGGTTGGTGCAGGAGTCAGATACCTGGAAATTAGGAACTTTGGTGTAGYAGAGATGGTCCTAGGTTATATGCCCATCTTCTTTGAGCTGATGTTAAGGAATGTATTTGGTGTCCATTAGACATCTGAAAACTCTTGTGTATTTCCATGGATGCAGATGATGCAGATGATGAAAGAGGATGGAAGAACTGCAGATGGAAACTTACCCACCAAAGCTACTTTAAACACATAATTTCAGGCAGATGAATCTCATTTCTCATGTTAGGCCTTGCAGAACTCTCAAAACTTACTCCGATCCAAAGGAAAAAAAATATTGGATTTATTCATTGTTATTTTTTTCTATTAAATTAAAATGGTAGTGTTCATTCTGAACTTCAAGCAGTCAAATATTTGAATGCTGAAGGATGTCTATCATTTTCCACTTCCATCTAGCAAATTTGAGGACTTTGAGGAAAAGTCTCCAAAGTAGATTACACTTGTTAACAAAACATTTCTCTTCTCATTACTCCTCATTGCTACCAGCATGACTTCATCTGCCATATGTTTCTCATTATAAGCCTTGCTTCAGATACTCTTAAATTCTGCTTGGAAAGCATGAAAATAATTATGAATCAAAATAAAATTTGAAGTAGAAACCATTCTTGATATCATTTTCATGTTTACCATCTTGACACATTGCTGTGCTGGAACCTCAGCATTACTGTTTTCTGTTTGAAATACTTTTTATTTCTCCTTGAGGAAGAAGCTAATGAAACTAAGACTTTTTTTATTATTATTTTGAAAGTATAAATTTTTTCTCACTATCTTGTGTGTGAAGATACAGAACTGTTCTGCTGAGTCACCTCCACAGCTGCACCATGTGTATTTTATTAGTTCCATTCAGAAAAATATGAGAAATTGCACATTTCTGTGTAGAAGAGTATACTGGGAGTCAAGACGCAGGAAGCGCTTCCTCTGAATAACCACGTTCTGTTGGGAGATATGTAACTCCTCTCATCCAAGGTAGAAGTAAAATGTATAGAGAGTATACCCTCTCAATATTTGTGTTTGTTATCCATGTAAATGAAAGAGAAACTTTATATAAGCAGGCAAATAATACCTGGCTCCTTTACARCCAATTGTTTGTACAACTTTAGAGTGCTGGCATCTCACTGTATCCATATATGTTCCAAAGGAACATGGAAAGTCCTGCTCGCCCCATGCAAAGAGATTGTGCACCATGCATATGCACTCACCAGGTAACTGAGTTGCAACCTTCACCCAGCTYTACAGTGCCTGCAAAACAAGATTATAAAACTCTGTAACAGGACAAACATGGAGAGCTATTCAGAACGAGTGCAAAAAGCACAACTTTGTTGCAAGTCCTTCAGTTAAATATAAGTGCTTTCCTAAGGCGTAAAAATGCTGGATCTCCAATGAGTGAATTTTAAGAACTTTTATAATAGAGAAGACAATTTATTTCTGTTATTTTTTATTTCCTGAGTTAGAGTTGCTGCCATTTGTACCAAAATATCAATCTGAAGCAAGTACATGGAACTGCAGATTTCAGCATGCATCTGAAGTCTGACATAATTTTAAGCTGCTAAAAGTCAGCATGTAGTACCCTTCAAAACTGATGAGAATTGGGGCAGCAAAATAATATAGAGAAAAGCACACTATCTGCTAAGTGTGTCATCTGTATGCCCTATGTGGATGCTATGCTTTGTACCCTGCCAGTCATGCATCTAGCAAACGAGCTTTTTCCAGGATTTATAGTTGATGACTCATGATTTAGAAAGTTAAACTCAATCTGCTGATAGAACTACTATAATCTACCCCTCCAATAGCTTAATATTTTAGGAGAAATATACCCATTAAAGGAGAAAAAGAAATAAATTTTTAGAGAAATTAAGCACAAACGGGAAAAATCTAATCTTCTTTCCAAAAAAAAAAAAAAAAAAAAAAAAAGCTCTCCGAATGTTCCATCCTGAATTTGTATTGTATGTCCCAAGGAATGGGAAGGGAGGTATAAGTGCTAACAAACATAGCTGGTATAAACTCTAATGTGGCTGTAATACCAAAAGTCTTGCTATCTGTTTCATCTCTGAGGAATCCTTTCTAAATATAACAACTTTTCTTATCTGTAAGCCTATATATAAGGAGTTTTGCAAAGCTTACCARTCTTAAGAAGCAAATGGAGAGCTGCCAACCCCTCAAGGCAGCCAAGACATTAAAAGATCTTTAGTTAAGAGAAGACTAGTTTCAGTGCTGTGAAGTTCCACCCGGAGTTTGGAGATACTGCTGGAGCTGCTCCCTCTGCACAGACAGCAGAGATTGCTCCTGGAGTACAACCCRACAGGATAGCTAAGAGGAGGCTAGGTGACCTTCAGGTAGACAGTGTTGCAGTGAACTGTGAGGTTTTCTTCTTCCTCCTTTTCACAACATTGAACCACATTTTTTTCCAGAATAAACTTGACTTCTCCCCTGRTCTTGCCTGAAAAGGAACATATTCTTGAAGGAATTTACCTTCCATTTACCTTGCCATATCCTCCAACTTCTGTTTCTAGTGGACTAGTTGGTTTCCACATTTCAGAAAGAGCAGGCTAACTCTCAATGCACATTTTCAAGCTTTGGAGGACTCTGCACCAAACTGTGAGAGTCACTTTGAGTAAAAGTTACAACAGCATTCAGAGCAGTGGGGAAAAAATTGCCTTGACAGATGCAATTCACTGCCTGGAACTATCTTGCCAAACTGAGTCCTCGTTCAAGGACATTAATATCTGTATTGCATGAGTGTGGCCTACCACATGGTTCAACCACATGGTSAGCAAGGTTAGATGTTGGGAGTCCCTGCTTGCTTCACCTCAAGTTGTGCGTAGCATAGACTATAGCCAAGAGAGATGTATACATTAGAAGGTTAGGGCTGCTGATGCCAGCATGAATCACAGCAAGTTTCCCTCAGGTGTCGATCATATTTTCTGAGGTTGCCATATGGTAGAGATCCTGCCAAGTTCTTTGTGTCTACATTCTAGTAGCATCTCTTTTTTTATGCTTTCTTTGATCTTTTTAGTACTCACACTCTTCAGGAAAGCTGTTGCTGGGGTAYCATCCCAGTAGAGTATCATTATAACTCTTCTCCTGCACAGGGCATTCTTCCTTTCCTTCAGGATTATTTGATGACACATTTCCTTGCTCAAAACTATAGAAGCCAACAGACCATATGGTCCATAGTTTATAATAACCCACTGGCAGCCTGCCTCTACGGATGTTTTAGCACATTTTGGGGACTTGATAGCTTGAAACATTTCCGTCTCAGACGGATCATTTCCTAGTAGTTAGCGTTGGCTGTGTTGACAGCTGCTAGTTTATGTTGGGAAAAAGAACCATTTACATGTAGTGAATAGCTGTAAAATGCCTGTGTGATACAGTATTGAGAGGTGTGAGTGGGCCAGGTTTTCACTAAGGTCTGGACTACCATCCTTCTTAAGAAGGGAAATGAAGAGTTTTCTGTCCTCTTAAAAAGCAAGTCAACGATTTCCTCTTCTCATTAAGACATTCATATTCCTTTCTTAAGCACAGGGAAAACACTCACAAAACTCCATTGTGGGACAGAGAATTTTCAATTTCTGAACCCAACTACAAAGTTTATGGTAGGTTTCTCCAGAGGCAGAGATGGCATAAAGAGTRGCCTCTTACTGTCACAGAGTAGCCTCTTCCTCTCTTCCAGCCACAGCTTACTGACACATTCATTGGGTTGGCACAGTTACTTGCTGGTTTTCCTGCCAGCGCAGTTTCAGAAGTAGTCGTAMTGGGACAATGGAGCGGTGTCTTTCTTGTGTCACATGGGTAGGAATGGATCTGCTTGTTGTGAGATGGAAACTGCAATACACGTTTCCATAGAAAACACTTGGATTGGTCCATCCTTGAATACTACTATGCGTTCATCTATCCTTAAGATTATATTTTCACTTTACCTTTCCAGTATTCCTACCCAAGACTCAGATTATGCTTAAGTTACTTCCTCCACCCAAAAAAAAAAAAAAAAAAAAAAAAAGAAAGATGAGATGTCCAGGACCTGGACAACTGGGTGGTGACAAATTTCATGAAGTTCAACAAGGGCAAATGCAGGGTCCTGCACTTGGGGAGGAATAACCCTGGACACCAGTACAGATTAAGGGTTGACCTGCTGGAGAGCAGCCCCGCAGARATGGAACTCGGTGTCATGGTGGATGACAAGATGACCATGAGACAGCAGTGTGCCCTGGTGGCCAAGAAGGCCAATGGGATCCTGGGTCACACTAAGAAGAGYGTCTCCAGCAGGTCGAGAGAGGTGGTCATCCCCTTCTACACAGCCCTGGTAAGGCCACATCTGGAGTACTGTGTCCCGTTTTGGGCTCCGCAGTACAAGGGAGATGTGGCGAGAGTCCAGCGCAGGGCTACGAGAATGATCAGGGGCCTGATCAGTGTGTATAAATACCTCAAGGGAGGCAGTGAGGAGGAGGGGGCCAGCCTCTTTTCAGTGATGGACAGTGATAGGACTAGAAGAAAAGGCCACAAGTTGAGGCACAAAAAGTTCCACAGGAACTTAAGGAAACACTTCTTGACWGTGAGGGTGACRGAGCTCTGGAACAGGCTGCCCAGRGAGGTTGTGGAGTCTCCTTCTTTGGAGATCTTTAAAACCCGCTTGGACGCAGCCCTGTGCCACGTGCTCTAGGTGACCCTGCGTGARCAGGGGGGTTGGACTAGATGACCTCTGAGGTCCCTTCCAACCTTAAGCATTCTATGATTCTATGAGTACAGAGAAGATGAATAGACTAAACAGAGATGCCTAGATCCACTTAAGATGCTATAGAGAGTCAGAATTCTGTAAAATATCTGCACAGGGATGACAAATATGACACAGGTCCCACATAAGACCTATATTCTTCTAAAAGGCAGCTGGAGGAYTGACAGAATATTTGGCCAATCACACAATCACATTATGGCCAAAACATCTGCTCGTGGTGTTTTTGCTTATTTCTGGCTTTTTTTTTTTTTTTTYCCCTAGGCAACTACTCCACTCCAGCCAGCTCAAAGAARCTGTATTCTTACACAGACTTATCTATATCCCAACAAAATCTCAGGCAAAGGAACAAAAGACTGTGGGCAGAGATGCAAAAATTATTCCACATGCAACACACYTAGATCAGATGGCTGCCAGCTCATACACAGTGTTTCATGCCTATTTCTGTGGAACAAGCTGGTTTTTGAGAAAGACTTCTCTCAGAAAGCTGTTTTATAAGATATAGATCACTTGTGAGCGGAGACACAGTTTTATGAGCAGATAAATCCACASAAATGAGAGGCTGTAACCTCTGATGATGTGGAGGAAGAGACAAAGGAGAGAAAAGGAGAATTCCTTGGATAGGGAGATATGAGGGAAAAGCCTGTAAGCTAACTCTGAGTGTTATCCTTGGAGATATGAGACCACTGGATTATGCTCAGTACCTATGCTTCATTTCCTGACATGAATCAGCTCGGAGTAGTTCGGAATCTTGTTACCTGCTGTTGCCTATTATCCAAGGGCGTTAAGCATATTGTGAAGGATGCACAGACAATATCTGCCACTTGACCTTCACTTAAAAATAATTCTCTTCTTAACCCAGTCCATATCAGAAAAGATTTTATAATCTTTTTTTCATCTCTCTCCTCTGATACTCTCATGCAGCCCTTCGTTCATTTCATTCTCTAAGAACCAGATTGGTAACAATTTGTGAGGGCACTCTACAGAAACTTCCACTGAAAGTTAGTGACTAATTTCTTCAGGAATAAAGCTAGGTTGTCAGAAATCCTGGCCTGCCTCTGTAAGAACACAGAGAGAAGGGGAGAGGCCAAGGACTACCTTCCATGCTGGGAGTCTGCTGCCTCTGGCATTACCTCAGCAGTTCTGGTCCTGTAAGTCAGAAGGGACAAAATTCAGGCAAAATGATTCAGAATTACAAAATTATATATTTTTACATATTTAAATAATATTTTTATACATTCTATATATAAATATTATTTAAATATAAAAATATAATAAATATTTATTTATTAATAAATTTAATTATTTTTATATATAGTAAATTTATTTATTTAAGTATATATAAAATATACAAAAAATATTTAAATAATCTATTTAAAATATACAATTTATATTTTAGGTACATGACATCACCCAGTTCCTCTCAAGTGCAAAGACAGGTCAATGAGGCTGGTTCTGGCACAAGCACTGGTGCCAAGGCTTTTCTGTCCCTGATGTGCTGAAGCAAACTGCCAAGGCTGAGAAGGGGCTGAAGCAGCTGATCTTAGGTAGCTATAACATGCAAGTGCTTTATGAAAGTAGCTTCCGTCCTACTCCGTTCTATGCTTCAGATTACCTATATATCAAGATGCTATTAACTGACATCCTGATGATACTTATTTCTGCTGTTCTATGTATCTAGGTGCACAGGAATTCTGGCCATGAATATCTAAACAGGAGTGTCTGTCATTTAAGTTATACCATGTAGGTCGTAGGGTGAATATTAGATGATAATATATAGCTTCAAATGAAATGTGCTTTGAAAAGTTCATTTATAAAGGATTTTTCTCACTAATGTTTCTCATTCTTGTACCTTATGCCTCCAAAAGGCCATATGCTGCAACAAAGTCTAAAAAAAATAAAAGTATTTATGAAATTGGCCATTCATTTGCAGACTGTGCAYTAAGATATTCAAGTACATTTTGAAAGGATATTTTTAAGGAGATAACTATGCACACATTATTTATCAAGAAGGGAGGAATATCAGATTTCACTAAGCAAAATAGTTTCTGAAAGAGAATCCTCACTCCACCGAAAATATTTCAAAGAGGAAGGAGGGAATGACATGGAAAACAAAATTGTACCTCATGTGTGACTGACTGCAGTAGGAATCTAAGGTAGTAAAAGGAGAGAGTCAGCTGAGTAAATTGAAATGTAAGAAGTCAATTAAGAGGAAAAAAAMGTTCAGAGAAGCAGACAGTCTTTAGAGTGGTAACACACTGTGAGGGCAGTAACTGATTGTGTACAAACATGACTGCAAACATTTTCTAATATCTTTTAAATTGACCTTGTCCCTCAGCTATGTAGTTCACTTAACCCTCCTCTTATGTTTTTGGGTTTTTTTAAATGTTTGGAGGCTTTCTGGTGTTTGTACCCCATCAAACACAAAGGAGCATGAAATATCATTGTTTGGTACTTAATTAATAGTAACAGAACTGAAGTGAAGAGTTTGAGGCTCAGCAAGAGTTTGTGGCAAATGCAGCACAGCTAAGGTGCTAGTAMTGCAAAGCCATTCTGAGATTTCTAACTTAAAATGGTAAACATTGCTAATCACCAAGGCGTCTTCTGTTGTCTACAAAATTCTGTTTTCTTCAAAATAGTGTAACTGCAGGGGCTGGAACTCAACCAGCAACCCATGAGATATGCAGAGAATTCTAGTGTGATAAATCTGTCAACATACCACGAAAATGGTTATCATTTCTTGTATGCCTACAAACCATCAAATATTTTAATGTTTCTAACACAGTATAGGTGTATGCTGGCCACCAATATACTAAGAAATGGGATCTCTATGGAAGCTCCTAACTAAGAAATAACTTCACTCAGAAGGTGGGTCATGAGAACAGAAATGGGATGGGACAGTAGGGATAGAAAACTGGGGAGATACTGAAAATGAGGGAAACTGTCCAAGAGCTTCATATTAAAAGTTGCTGTAAAAAGTTGCTATAAGAGATAAGGAACTACTTGCAAATATATCGTGATCTGAAAATACTGAAATCAGGATGGAGCCTATGAAGAACTTGTTTGAAGACATCAAAGAATTTACAGAGACAGATCAGAGCTTCCATTACACATATTACTAGCTAATCCTGTTCAGAAAATCTGGAATTTTACCAGGTAGTATCTACCAGAGGCTGCAGTGGAGACAACAATCTGAGATCCCAGAATGGAGGAAGTTCCTTGTCCTCTGTTAAACGTCTTTCCTCTTCCTCTGCTCTTCCTTCACTCACAACCCAAATGAGTGTGTTATTTATATACGTAACCCAATGTAAGTGCTGTAAATGCAGTAAAAATCTGAGGCTTTGCATCTGTATCCCTGTTTTCTATCAACCTCTCATATGAATGCAAGGTTCCAATGGGACCTGTAGGACTGCGCACCTACATATCTTCCTTCCAAACTACAGTAGCAAAATGTGATCTAATGAAAGGATAGTTGTTGGCATATCCTATACTATACTGATACAATAAATTCCAGTTCTTCTCCATGCTGGGCAGGGCCTTCTCCTTGCTTGTAGAAGAGCTATCAGGATTGTGGTTCTAGTTGCTGCTACATGCTACTTCTAATGTGTGGCCAGATTTTTTTGTATGTGCATAGGGTACGGTGCCAGACAGTGTGGTCAAGAGAAAAGCACTGTTCATGGCATCCTGTAAGTGAATGCAAAAGGCTTCTGTCCATCGGTCCAGGCAGTAGAGGTCTGAACTTGTTGTATATGTCTGTGAAGATCTTATCAATAGGCTGCTGAGGGCCAAATTGTGTGGTGATTTATACTGTCTGAAAGAAGAGAGGGAGAAGATGCATGATCCTTGTGCTACAAAGTTGAGCTAATTTGAAAAGAGAAAAAMAACTCTCAGCCCTCTAATTGAATTAGAGTTGGAAACTGAAGACAGGTATATATTCTGACTAGCAAAAAAAGATTTTCTTGAGGACAATTAATGATTGAAACCAATTAACAGAAACATAATGGTCTTTCCATCACAGTGTCTTTACAATAGTTCTAGATGCCTTTCAGCCAGAAAAGGCATAGCTCCAGCTGAAGTTATGAGTTTCATGCAAAGTAAGGAGATTCACCTGCATTATCATAATGTTTTAATCTGCATTTGAAATATATTAAATGCGTGAGAGAGGAGCTTGGAAACAGAATGTTCTCAATACCATCAACATCTTCCAAAAATCTATGTTAAATTTCAAGAGAAAATTTCATAGTACCTCAAGCATTTCAAGGAAACTATAACCTTGATCTACTGAGGAATCTGGACCATCACCTTGACAGTTCCAAAACTCCTAAAATGCTTCTGATGTTTTTGTTTAAAACTAATCTCTTTAATTGAACAGATTTGCCCCTCACATTAAAGCAAGATCTGTTCAAGACATCTACAATACCGAAGACAGAAGCAGTTTCATGCACAGCTAGAACTCATGGAAGCTGTCCATATACAGCTAATTTAAAGATCATGTTGGCTCCTGACTTTCTAAATAAARTAAGACCTGGTTCCCATAAAACATAGTCTCTAAGAAAACAGGTACAATGTCACTGTTAAGAAAATATCACCACATGAGGCTGGCTGAATTACCCCTTTTCTGTTACAACATAAAGATAAACATGTTCTGCCCTCTTGGATGAGGGAGAAATTTGTTCCAATGAGATTGCATATTCTGTTACCATTTCTTCATCATTGCTATTTTAGATGAATTCTTTTGAAACGGTTATAAATCAAAATAATATCTGATCTGATAAATTACAAAGAGGATGTTGGAAAGATAAGTGAGGAAACGAAGGAAGTAATTTAAGAGACCTGACCAAAACCACCTGTCACGGGCTTGGGACAATGGGCGAGTAGGCTGATGAGCAGCAAAAGAATCACCCCTACATGGTTTCATTAGTCATGCAGGCACTAACTGAACACGATGGAAAAACAAGAGCTGAACAGCTGCTGGTTCTGAAGTGGAGGAAGGTAAACAACCCAGGCAGGATTGTGCCTGCAGCTATGATGCAACCTCACCAAATCGATGCGATTGCATCRCTGCCACTGAGGACACCATTTGGAATTGCGTCCTGAGAGGAATTAGCATGGAGGTCATTYCCACAACCGGAACAGTTACATCACTCTTATTAAATAACACTTGGAAAGTAATTGTTTGAATACACAAATGAGCAGTTTGCTCAGGAGATGCCAGTCTTTATTTCTGAAAGCTTCCTTTGCATGCATCCTGGCAATTGTGCACACAAATTAAGTGTATATTTATATTTTTTTTTACTCACATCCACTACTGAGCATCTCATGAATACAGTTTGTGCAGCTGAAAAGTAAAGGTTTTGCACGTGGAGTGGAATACCTTGTCACGAGGGCTGAATGCAAAGTTCATTGCTTCTTCTAAAGCAGCTGGCAGCACAGTSAGCGCTTACGAAACCTTTAACCAGTGCTTTTCAGGAGTTGCATCAAGGGCTGCTCCCCGTGATGCTCACACGCACTCCCACACGCCCCACCACAGCCAGGAGGCTGAAGTTTTGTCCCCAGCAGCTGTAACATGGGGGAGGCAAAGGAGGAATCTTGACTGACAAATGCTTGAACGTTGACTCGTGTCTCTGCTCCAGTATTTTGTTTTCAAGATATTTTGGTCTTGTTTACCCAAACTCAGTTAATCAAAGTTCTTAATTAAATAAGGATTAGTTTTACCCCTCAGGACATGGCAGTACTATTTAATGGATCCACTAAAGGAGAAGTCGATATCCCCCGGGCAGCTTCCTGGCACAATTGTTTGCAGAGAGCCACGCTGCAGCTTGCTGAAAGCCAGTCKTCCTCTGGGCTCCCACACATCCCACCAATGTACAAGCTGCACTAGGGCTGGRTTTACAAGCCTAGTTTCTTCTCAAACTCCCAGCTCCTTCCTTATCTTGCTCACCTGAAGGTACTAAATATGTCCCAAACTGCTTTTCCTGATTTTGCACACGTTAATGAAATTACATTCTAAAAGATTATATTTATTTAAATAATTTCTTGCCTTACTGTATATCCCAGATGAAAAGAAAGCTGCAAATATTGTATGTACAGTAAAAACATCTTTCACTACTTGCATCTTCTAATATTGAATTTCCAGTAATACATTGTGACTGTAGAGCTCCATGTTTTGCATTTCCTTCAACACAGAGCAACTAAGATGACTCAGCAGAAGCCTCTGCTGAGGAAGTGTATTTGCAGTGAAATTCATTAAGATGCAGTGCTTTAGTTCAGCAAGGTGTTGTCAGTAACAGAGAGCATGGATTGTTTTGCAAATTTTACAGCAGTACAAATTTCTCCCTGGACATAGTCAGTCATCTAAATCTTGTCTTTTATAGAGCCATAAATCTCAGTTCTCACTCTATGAGTACCTACTATTCAGACAACATGATGTGGCCAGGCATTGTTGTTTGTGCTTTTACTAGACTTCAAATCATTTGCTTATAGAATATGTACGGTAAAGATGAACACTATTTTAAAAATGAAACAGATAAATGTCTCTGTTCCAGTCTGAAACAGACAATACAGACTGATTATTCTGATCCAAAAGCCTGGATTGCATTATTTAAAAAGCACATTACTTAAAGGTGATATTTATCTTTATCTCCACAAACATTATTTGAATTAATTCCTGCATGGTAAATTGTTGGTGTTCAGATAATTTTTGTGCCCTTTTGCATATGCAGCTGGATGCTTCAGTTAGTATTCACCTAAGAAATTATGCTTAGAAAGATGTATAAAAAACTTTTCGAAGTAAGTTTTCTCTAGCAAAAGTGTCATTTTCAATAATAATCTGATATCGCCAAACTTCTGACAAATATTTTACATCCCCTTAGGAAAATCCAACTTTGTGCTTCCCTATGATGCAAAACAGGTTTTGGTTTTACAGGATTATGAAGTGTCAGACCCTGAAGCTGTGATACCAAAAACCTGTTACCAGCCTAGAAATGGATCTTGATCACCCGGGAATGAAACTCATTTAACAGAATAATTAAGCTTAGAGAGAATTCATGCATCTACAAGGACAAATAGAACATCATTTCCTGACAGGGGTGATTTTAAAAAGAAGGCTTTTTGATCATGCCCAGGAGACTGGAATATCAGAAAGGAATAGATTATTTAGCAGATGTGACTAGAATCAAAAGGAACATATTACTATTCTCTTCAGTGTGCAATGCAGTTTTCCAGTTCATCACCTCACTGCTCATTTTTCCTAGAAAGTTTCTCCATCTTGGTACCTCAGAGAGTTCTTCTCTTTCTTTCTCCTAGTTCTAGGAAATGTTCCTTGTGAGAATCTACCAAGGTAGGAAAATATAACATTAAGCATGCACAGCAAAAATGCCAAGAAAAAAATTATCAAAGGAGAGCAAAGCGAGTATGTTTTAAATGCATATTTGGCAGCAGTTCATCTAAACATTCAGGAGACAAACATAGGAGGTGAGTATAATAAGTCGCTACGGGACACATTGATAATTTAAACGTGATGGACATCTAATGTTCTCTTAGACAGCTTTACACATCATCAGAAAAAAAGGTTACAAAGACTTCTTACAGGTATTTGCATGTGCAAATCAAAYCCTTAAGAGTAGCCAGTAATTACTACCAAAAGATATTCGCACTACTAAATGGATGGAAAGTTGTGAGGCACAGCTTTGTTGTTATTTTCAAAGGACACATCCTTGCTTCTGGCTCCACAAATGATTAGCTTCCCTTGTCAAAGTGACCATTTAGGATGAATTTTAGCCCTGGCAGCTGATGGTTATCGTCATCATACCTGATAGCTTTGCAATAACTCCATAACATCACTCTCTGTTACATGATGTTCTGTWTTTGTCGCTGTTGTTGCTGATGTTTTTCAAAAATATTCATAACTGACTCTGTTTATTTTCCAGGAAATAAAAGAATGCATCCCATAAAAATGATTTACCTGAGATGAGGTTAGGAAAAAAAGGTGTAAACACAAATTTTTCTTCATTCAAGCTGGTAATGTTAACTAACAGATTTTACAGATAGGTTGAAGGAAGTTCTAGAAGGAAAAGAAGCATTATAAGAATTAGGAAAAGATAAAGTACGCTGTGATGTCATGTTTCAAGAAGAAAATTGTCTGGTAATGTCACAAAGTTTGCATAKAACTTCCTGTGAAATTCTGTTGAAATGAAAGATTTTGCACTAAAATATGCATGAAAAGAGAAATTTGAGCTGCTACTACATGGCATTCTGGACAGCTCTGAATGGAGAAAATATGTCCAGCGCCTTTACCCTAGGCTGAGTCAGTCCTGCCCTCCTTCCCTCCAGCAAGTCTTACAGCTGGCAACAATCAGCTTCCCTGGTGAGAGGAGCATTTTGTCCCATGCCCCAAGGCTGCATCCCAAACACCTGCTTGGAAATGGCTGGCACTCTGTTTGCTGAAACTAAGGATGCTTGGCATGACTTAGAATATTTGCTTTTAAAGCACAGCCAGTAGCTCAAAAGTTAAAAACCATCTTTGATCAGGGACTGTCTCATCCCTGTTGTAATCTYCCAAGAACTGTCTCTTGTTTGAGCCGAGTGGGTAGTTTTTCCTCCTCTCTATTCAGATGTGGACTCCAAAGATTCATTTTACCAGTGTATGGGCACTTGTGTGTGTGTGCATTTGCACTCATGTGATTTCTGATGGCCCTTTTGGCCTTTATTCCTCCTCTGTGCCGCAGAGACCATCTCCAGGATTCGCTGATGGTCCTTTGGTAGTGCACCCAAGCAGCATCAACTTGCAATAACAGAGTAGCAGAAAGAGACTCAAAGTACCCCAAAGATGGTAACAAAGCTGTTATAAAACTAGATTTCGAAGATTTCATTTTAAAGATTTCCAAACTAGCAAAATCCATACAGACCAGAACAGATATTTAGATGATGTGTAATTWGAGCATGGAAAAGACTCACCAGGCTTTAGAGTCCCGTGAGTGCACCAAAATCATTACATTTAGAAATAAAAGCACAAAGTACCTCAAAATACTTCAATTATGTATTGAAGGACCTTTCTTTTCTTTGTTGCCTTTTTTTTTTTTTTTTTTTTTTCCCGTGCCATAGATCTTATCTTAGTGATGAATAAAGAAAGATTCTATGGCATTCACCTGATCAAAGTTCTGGTAAAACCAGAAATATAAGTGAATCCATGACTATACTAGAGAAGTTTGAGAGAAATAAGCTTGTGTACCTGTAAAGTAATTTGGATGACACACAGCATGGACACAAGGTTCACAAGGTACCTAAGATATGGGCAGACACCTYCTTCTGCTGTGGTTTGAACTAATGTGTTTGCATCACTGTGGTAGAGTGTTGAGTAACTGTGGCTATGTCGACAAGTGCTACATTTTAGAGTGAGATTCATGTATTGTTTATGACAATCAGCTCATACAAGTATGAATATGGGAGCAAAAGAGACATTTTCAGTCTCCGGTCCATTTGTTGCCATTGAAAGCCTTCATTGCACAGAAACTTTCTGCTATATGATAAAATTACAAGTGAGATTCTGAGCAACAGAAAAGGATAATTTGAAAATGGGTCCAAATTGGAAGTGAGTAAAGGAGACGCTATTTAATCTAGGAGAAAGAATTACTCAGAAATGTCAGTAGGACACAGGCCTGATGGACTAGGGAGGAAAGCTATGCCATGCCTAATGTCATCATCCATGGGGCCTGTGAAACACACCAGATGCATGGAGAACATTAGCAGTCAATGATATGCAAACAGATTACAAAACTAACAGTGAAAATTATCCACTTTGTGTCAATTACATAATTTTAGCAGATTCCAGAATTGCTTTTCCATTTCTTCAGTGTACAAGATGTTAATATTTTTCTCTCCTTTTTTTTTCATTATAAATGGATATTCTGTAAGTTTAATTTCTCTCCATACATTTCAGAGAAATCTTTAAAAATGATCTATTTAATCTTGTTTATGGCTTCCCATACTGGAAGTTTTGCCTTTTTWTATATATATATTCATCTGAAAAACACTGAATTTCTAAAAATGCTGTCTAAAAAATTGTCTAACTAACAAGGAGTCTGTTTAAGCAAGTTACAGATGTATCAGCACATCTCATGGCCTCTTTCAGTCCCTTACTTCCTCTGAAAGCCAATAGTATGATAGCACAAGAGGGAACACAGAAAGCTGTGACAGAACAGATATGGATATGATATTGTCTAATAACAACAGTAATGGCTGAAAGAGAGATCCAGAATAAGATTAAATTGCTTCATTCTTCACAGGAAGGCAGCATAGTCCCTTGAAAGGATCTGCTGATGACAGATCATCCTGTATTTAAAGACTTGCACGGGACAAGACTTCCCTTTCTGCAGAGTACAGCTTAGGGTCATGGCTTCAGCATGTGATAGGACAAGCTTAAGCTCAGGCCTAAGTTTAGGCATGAGATATCAACTGCCAGCTTTGAACTTTACACCTGGGGTACTGGAATTGGCTTATATTCTTGTGTTCAGATTACTGCCCTGCTTCACATTTCCTGCCTGTATCAAGACTCTACAGCACCAGGATCATTACTTACAACTCTTGCACTTTGCTCTGCTCTGCATCTGCTGCTGGGGAACATTTGCACATAGAGCTCCCGTGGGGCAGCAGGCAGGCTGTTGCTCTGACTGAAGCTGTTGGACTTGCACACAGGGTGAAGACCTGGAGTGAAGCAGAGACAACTATTCAAGGTTTGGGATACGAGTGTACATTGCCCTGACCAGAAGAGAAGTAAAGCATATAGAGATGAAGTAGAAGGGCTAGGCGTGGGAGAAACTGATAAACACAGGGGATAGGTTCTCGGGCACATTTGCTTTCTAAGGGAGCTGAAAGTTATTTGTAGGACTGTGCATGCCTACCCCATCTCATCTGTGACAAAAGAGAAAATTTATCACAGTTTTTCTGCATGCTGAGCTGGAACTTCCTGTATTTCAATTTGTGCCTGTTCCTTCTTGTCCTGTCACTGGGCACCACTGATAAGAGTCTGGCTCTATCTTCTTCACACCTTCCTTTCAGCTATTTATACTTATTGATAAGACTCAGTCTTCTCTTCCCAAGGCTAAACAGCCCCTGTCTTTCCTCACAGGGGAAGATACTCCTGTTCCTTCAGTTTTTTAGTAGGCCTTTGCTGGACTTTTTCTCGGAAGTCCACATCTTTTATACTAGGGAACCAAGAAACCCAACACTTTACTGCAGATATGACTTCACCAGAGCTGAGTAGAGAGGAAGAATCACCTCCTTTGACCCATTTGAAATGCTCTTCCTAATGCAACCCAGGATGACACGACCATGTGGTACGACCACGAAGTACCAGAATTCCCCAAGTACTTCTCTGTGGAGCTGCTTTAYAGAAGATCAGCCTTCAGCCTCTACTGGTACGTGGAGTTATTTCTTCCTAGGTGCAGGAGGACCCTGCACTTGCCTTTGTTGAACTCCACTCTGTGAAAGTCCCTCTGAACAGCAGCACAACCTTCTGATGCATCAGCTACTCTTCCCAGTTTTGTATCATCAACAAACTTGATGAAGGTGTGCTCTGTCCATCATCCAGGTCATTTATGAAGAAGCTGAGCAGTACTGGAGCCAGTACTGACCCCTGGGCTTCACCACTAGCTACAAGCCTTCAAGTAGACTTTGCACCACTGATCATAGCACATTGAACTGAGCCTTTCATCAAGTTATCAGTCCACCTCACTGTCCACTCGTCTATCCTACACTTCCTAAGCTTGCTTATGAGAATGTTATGGGAGACAGTGTCAAAAGCCTTGCTGAAGTCCACATAGACAACAACTSCTGTCCCATCATTTACCCAGCCAATCACCTCATCATTGGCTATGAGGTTTTCTTATGTCTGATTTCCCCTTTTTGCATCCATTCTGACTTCTCCTAACCACCTTCTTGTCCTTCATATGCTTTGGGGTGGCATCCAGGGTGATCTAACACCCTACCAATGATTGAGGTGAGGCTGACTGACCTGTAGTTCCTTGGGTCCACTTCTTTTTTTGCCTTTTACGAATACAGAATTGACATTTTCTTTCCTCCAGTCCTCAGGCACCTCTCCTGATTGCTGTGACCTTTCAAAGATTATTCAGAGTGGTCTTGCAATGACATCAGCCATTTCGCTCTACACTTGTGAGTGTATCCCACCGGTGTCAAAGGACTTGTACATGTCCGGTATTTAAGCGATCCTTTTTACCTWGGGAAAGTTTTCCTTTCTCCAGAATTCACCTCTGTTCTCCAGGGCCTAGGATTCCTAAAGGTTTACCWGTGAAAACTGAGGTGGAGAAGGGACTCGGTGCCTCAGTCATTCCTGTATCCTTTCAGCAGTGCTCCTGCCCCATTCACACAGAATCACACAGAATCACAGAATGGTTGAGTTTGGAAGGGACCTCTAGAGATCAGCAATAAGCCCACATTTCTCACTAGCTTCCTTCTGTTAATGATGTATTTATAGAAGCTCTTCTTCTTGTCCTTGATATCCCTCACCATATTAAACTCCAGATGGCCTTRGACTTCCTAGCCTCATCCCTGTATTCTCAGGATCTTCCAACAATTGTTGAATCCAGCTATGCTTGGAGAGCAATTGAGGACACCTGCATCCTACCAGTGGTGCCAAAAAGCTATTCTTGCTTTGAGAGGCAAGAGCTTAATGCTTAGATAATTTACTCTGCCCTCTTGCAAAACTGAAACTTAGGTGACTTCACCCTGGCATTTCTGCAGCAGGTTTTACCTTCTTCCTTCCTTCCTTCCTACAGGGCATTTTTAGAAAATTATGCAACTTTGACATAAAGACGCAATGTGATGGACAATTAACTATGTATCAAGTACAGTGCATTGACTAAGTCCCAGAAGCACCACTTTTACAAAYGGAAATTTGAAAAACATACAATAATGAGGAAGAGTATTAAGACATGTCTGTTTTTTCTACAGATTATAACTATATTTCTAAGAAGAAGATTTTGCAGTGCTCTTTTGATGCTGTACCTTTAAAGAGCGAGTAGAGCTGTTCAAATCATCAGAAGCCAGACTAGCCCTCAGAGCAGCTCGGCAGCAGCAAAGCCATTTTCTGCACCCCTGTAATGCCAGCAGGCTGGGATTAAGGAAAGAGCTCCATTCGCACTCTGAAGAACAGGTCAAGGTGGCTTGATCACTTCTCACATTAGACATTGTATAAATTTATGTACAGTCATGAAGTTGCTGAAATACAGAAAATATAGTAGAACCTTAAGGACATTTTAGAATTATATATCCTGAGTTGTTGGTGGCAGAAATTCTGGGGGGAAAAAAAGGATGATTGGAACAGTCGCCTCCCTCAAAGCAAAATTTTGCTGGTATAGGTTCACTGCCTTTTAAATAAGATTGATACCTTCAGCTGGTATAAGCTGGTTTAACCGCGGTAGAGTCAGCAATGGTATAATGATAATAGTATAATTGCTAGTATGTACGGAATATGAAAACATCTTTCTCCTTTTTTCCTCAAAGGAATTTTAGAACTAATGTGACCAAAATAAATAATATGGTCACAATTCTCCAATCATTCAACAGCATTTGTGTGGTAACTCATAATTTTGATGGTAGTAAAACCGAGCAGGTCCTCACAGATCGCTGCATAAGCTACTGAAATATAACACAGGAGTCTTTCAAACAGAGCAGACTAAGAAATAAAGGCCGTGCATTGCAATAGGAACTGTGGTTCCAACTGACCAGTAGAAGCTTAAATAGGACAGCACGGCCATCCATTTTTTTTTTCTGTGATTATTAATGGTCAGAAAAACAGTTTCAGAAAAATGATGCAACCATGAAGTCTTGGAACATAGAATTGCCATTGCTAGTAACAGGCTTTCTACTGAGTTTGCAAGGTCTCAAGACTGAGGCCTGTCAGGCCTGTTCTGCCTGGACTTTTCTTGAGCTGTCTACAGCTAGATTTTACTTCATTTAGTTGTAATACTGATTTCTCTAATTAGCTATATATCTATAGCTGATTTCTTTTACTACTTTTATCTTTGTATGGCACAGCTGTAGTTTTAGACAGATGTAGTAGTATCAAGCAGTTATAAGGTGTGCTTCCTCTTTGCTCATAAAGAAGATTGAAACATAACCATGGGAAGAATTAAGAAGGTACAAATGAAAAGTCAAATTCTGTCCTTACCTTCATCCTTACAAAGCAGTTGTTTCTGGTTCGTATTACGCGACCAATTAGGATATAAAATCAGTGACAATATTCCTTATTTCTGGTTGCCATTAGCTCCAAAGGTAGTTACTTCTTGCTTAATTGCTGCTTCAAAGAACAATAGTGGGAGAGGAGGATAAAAAAAATATGAGATACCCAGCGAATTCAGTTCATAGGAGTGGACACCCTGTCTCTGGCATTGCCGACATGGATGAGTGGGGATGTCGAAAAGRGAAAAAGCTTCCCTGCAACACGCAAACTGGCCAGGTATCTTTCCCGGGGTGATGTAGTCACAGGAGTGGCAAGGTGGCATTTGGAAACTTGCAGGTGCTGATGGATGCTCAGTGCACGGTCCTGGCAGGCTGTGGAACAATCCTTTTTCAAACCATTTACTTATCCCATGCAGTCTCTTTCACTGTCATTCTAGTCAGAAAATTCTTGGTAGTTCCTTTACATTTAGTTCATTTTACAACAGAGAATAGGCTTAAGAAATAGAGTATTTCATCAAGATGACATGACTAAAAGAAAGCAAGCAAGAGTGAGGTACATATTCATGTCACTAAAAGTTTCTGGACAACAACATGTAGTGACTGCTCAGGGTAATCAAGTTCCCAGCATCTCTGAAATGGCTGTTTTGATACCCTAATAAAACTACCTAGAATTAATTTTCATTCCATAATTACAAAGTGCAGGGCTGTAATCATAATACACCAACGCTGTATTTACCCTACTGGGTTAGGATGAAATTTAATTTTTGAAATCACTGTCAGAGTTACCAGTATTTATTTCCTTCATCACTGTGCAGGCCTAGTTTCCTAGAAGTGGCTGGATTGCTGAAGGCACAAAGAAACATTGTGAGGTCAATGTAAATTTTGCTTTTAATGAAGTTTATCCAGGATTTGAAGATACCTTTTTTTTTTTCTTTGTAATTTAGAAGGGACACAAAGTTTCCCCTTTCCAAGTATTAGTTCTGCAAAATTCCTAAACACTGAAAATTACTCCATAGCTTTGCAATGGAGTGCAAGGCTTCATGCCTTCATCATGAAGGCCTTCATGATGAAGAATATAAATTCTGAATGAAGTATACAGAAAAACAATTGCAATATTCTTTGTCCCATCTTCTACCTACTTTAGTCACAACAGAAGTTACATTTCAGGAGAAGTTTGAGTAATGACTTTTCTCTTATTTTCTGGATAGATATTAACTCAAAAAAGTATATTTAGTCATTATTGATTTGCTGTTATGTATAAAAATCCATTTAAAATTCATACTAACTCCTGGAAGGCATGACAACAGTTTGAGACTAAGTGGCCACTGATGAAATTTTGACCATGCAATGTTCTAGTATTGTCAGAAAGAGATGTGTTAAAAAGACTGGGTACCTAGAGCATTCAGAATAGAAAACATAACACAATGGAAGTAGATTGAAACAAATATATATAGTTCAGAATATCTATAGATTCTGATAGAGCAGTTTCCAATGGAACAATTTACTTCAATAGATAAACTGCTATGAACACGGAGATTTACTGAACAAGTACTACAGTGCTTATTAAACTTGCCAGCCCACACAGGTTTATTTGTCTCATACAGTCATCTCATGTTTTAAATACCCCTTGGACTGCCTACTCTTACATTCTCTTGACCTGCAAGGGAATTCTTAATGTTTGATTATTAAATATATTAAAAAGTAAAACAGTGTTTTATTGTCATAGGAAGGATGACTCCCATCAATTTAAGTTTTTTACTTCTTCTGAAGCCTGCATTAAGACATTCAGATTACAGGCAAAGATAGAGTTTATGTGTCCATCATCAGGGACCAACACTTGTGTTATAAAACTTCCCCCGTGATATATTTTCCTGGGAGAACATTAAATTGTTGTCTGAAATTAGAATTCTGTTGTATTGTACAGAGGGAATTGTAAGTTTTAATCAAGAGAAAATAATAATGTTCCAAGAAAAATAATTTTGGGGGGAACAAATTCTTTAAAAAGGTCCATTTTAGAGTAACTTCCTTAGTAAGAGGACTAATTTATCCTAAACTGATATGCATAGACAGCAGTTATGGAGGGGAAAAAGTGCTGAGMCAGGAATTGTGTCAATTTATCAACCATAGATTTATGTTATTTGGTACTCTGTTATCTGAAGTCCTGCACTTGGTTCTGGTTCTGAGCAGGCAGATTTCTGAGTCTGCCTCATCTCTCCTCTCTGGCACCAATACAGAATCCCACAAAATCTGTAGAAGTGTTAGGAGCCCTTGGGTGGCCTCAGATGTATTCAGCAGTGCCCCTTTTCCATGTAAGTACTGAAGAGCTGTGGAAAGGTAATTATCACTTTGAGCTGGGTAGCTTAGTAAACCCTGGGAAGGGGAAATATGCTAAGTGCCGTGCAGAACTCTTGAAAGTTTAAGAATAAAATCAATGAGTGTATTGGAACAAAGTGATGAGGTCAAGAAGCAGATGGGAAGTGGTGGCTGGAGATGTGCATTTGGGCAATAGAAGAAAAGGGCAGGAGAGGAGAAGCAGCTTACATTTGTATGACAAACTTCCTCACGGTCCCCTAATCTCTGCTCTGTCTATCTGTTGAGCCTGTGGGATGCTCAGCTCCATCCTCTCCCACCTCCACTCTCATCAAGGTGTGGTRCTTTTGGTCAGCACTGCCCTCTGCCTCCTTTTCACTCTGTAGCTGAAACATCCAATCTCCTCAGGGGAAATAAAAGCCATAAAAAATGAGGATAAAAATGTACAGTCAGACTTATTTCCTGCTGATTCACTGTTATCACAAACCTCCCATGTCCTTTTCCATGCTCTTTCCTTTATTATTTGGTCATATTGGCTCTTTTCAGAATTAAACCTCTGAAACTGCGCACATGGTGATGTACAGATGTGATAGTATAGTAAGCCCCAAGACCCTCTCTAGTACCTAAAGATACTATTTTCTTTTGTGAAGACCAATAAATACAGCTTGAATAAAAGCCATACTCTCCTTTTCACYGTACCCCTATATTTACCCTTTCAAGTTGTTTCGTGTCCTTTATTTTACCTCCTCTGGCCTTCTTCTGACTTCTCACTAATGCTGGGGCAACAGTTTGCATGTTCTTTAGCACACTCCCAGCCACTTATTTGATTCCCTATACTTTATCTCAGGTACCTTCCTACCTTATACAATCCTTCATTGTGCAGTTTTCAATCAGTGAATAACTTTATCCTCAAGCTAAGAATGCATGCAAGATGTACGTGCTCAATTCATGCTAGTTATTTGTTAAAGTTATATTTCTCTGTCTCTCAGTCTTTGCTACCTCCTCCACACAGAGCTGCAGATACCTTGTGGTAAACTTCAGTTCTTCATTAGTTATTTAATGGTCTGTAGACAACTTTGTCATTATCTAGCTATTTATCAGCCACTGTCTCAAACTCCCTATTACTTTAGTTGTACAGTCATACTAATTAGTCTTTATAATGTCGGGATATTCATGGCATCGTATTAGCCTCCCACTAAGCTGCTGGTAGAAACCTGGAAAGCAGATCTGTTTCCTTATCCTTATCCATATTTATATATCTCTGTGACCCCACAGAATTCAATTTTGGATTCATTTTCATCAGGTGCAATTTTGCTGATGCTACCACATTACCCTTAAAAGAAGTGGTTTCATTTTTAAGCTGCAACTGAAATACATGATAAATATTTATGAATGACACAAAATCTATCTTCTGTTTCTCATTATCTGTCTGTGTTGCAGTGAATAGCACATATGCATGATTCCAGCTAAAAACAATTCTGATTAGCCATCTACAATACCATTTTGAGCTAAACAGTTTCTAATATCAGGCAAAAGAACTGAACTATAATAAATGAGAAGACTGAGATTCAGAATTATTATTTTTCCTTTACTTTCCTACTACTAGAAATTTTCCACTATAAACCATGGCCTATTGCCAAGATTGACACTCAGTCATTGCACAAACATAAGAGAAAATAAATAAATAAATAAGATAGTCCCTGCYCACTCAGTATAAAAGTTAAAGATGGGACTCATTTCCTTCACTTCTTACCATCTCAAAATCAGTCTGGTACTAAGTTAGTAAGAGAGAGATCAGCACCTTCAGAGAACAATTCCTCCTATTCTAAAAGAGAAGTCTAGGGAGAGACGAATCAATCTTGGTTAACCATGTGAGTCAGAGTCTAGTCCTCAGAGAGAGGACTAGATAACTAGCTTGAACTAGACACTCAAGCCTGAGATGGGCAAAGCTGGATAGATGTRCTACATATATCTCACAAGCATCTGACATCTTCATCATTCATCAATTAGTATTTTCATGATGTTCCTTTTGACAAATTTAGCACTTCCCATAATTTTGCATAAGCATTATAGAGCTTTCTCCTGTTCGTGGAGGAACAGAGTTAAATGAATTAGTGGAAATCCTTGCAAACAATGTTTCTGGCTTGTCCAACTCTAGAATAGTCTCATATCAACAAGGAAGATTTTACTCTTAAATAATGTCTTCCTTGCTTGCTTCCCAGCGAGCAAGCACAGATTATAGTCACCAAACATTGAAGATTGGACTAGATGATCTCTAGAGGTCCCTTCCAACCTTAAATATTCTGTGATTCTGTGAAACATTATCATTCTTCATAGCTATGGTGAGAGTGACAATGCATTGCAGAAAAGAGACCAACTTTAGCTGTTTCACATATATACAGCTGGTGACTTTTCCTGTTAGCTGCTCAGGGTATAAAAATTGACCAATTTAACATTCAGTAGCAAGCAATACAGATTTGCTGATATTTAGAGCTTTTTATTCAGCAAGAAAAAAAATACTTTACAATGCCTTCTCCTAAATAATACTTAGTTCCAGCTGGTTTAGTCCTTTTTTTTTCAATATTCTGTTAAAGAAGATTAAGCAAGAAGAGCAGAACTTGCATTTTGACCTTAGAGCCTTATAAAATATTATATAAAAGATAGATACGGGCTTGTCAGAGTCAATTAAGAAGCAATGTCGATGTTAGAAAGCTCAGTAGAGCTGATAGCCAACCCACACAGCAATGAGTCATTTTTGCCCCATCAACAACGAAAGCTCACACGCAAGACATGTAGAAAATGCGTCATACGTATCCAGCCAATGGGTGCAGTTCCACCTCTRGACAAAATAAAGTCATTCACTGAATTTTCTTAGTTTCTTTTGCTCACACTCTGTATGTGCTCCCGGGATGCTGCACAAACGTTTCGTGAAGTTCCTTTTGTTCTGTTCAACTGACTCGGTTGTACTTAAATGCATCAGGCAAAGAAAAGGAACATGCTGCTTCTGAGTGAAATATCTCTACTTAAAAAAGCATAGCAGTTTAAATAAGTTATTATTTAATATTTAGCATAGAATAATGTAACYATGTTTAATGAGCATGCACACAATCTCAAGGAACTAGAGAAATGAAAATGCAACATGTGGTTGCCGGAGCGTGTTATCAGTAATAACGACAAATTGGTATTTAAGCCAACAAGAAGGACTTGATTCAGCTGCCCACACAGAAGCATCTGATGTCACTGAAAGTGTCCCAGGTTGCCCAGTAGTGCCATCCAGACTCACAGAGGATCTGGACGTGACCTGCACCCAAGGGCTTAGCATAAGTCTTTAGGGCATTTCAAGTGCTATTAGCTTTTAATGTTTATGGAGCTAAATTTATTCCTACAATTGGATCCTCTTCCTACAGCTAAGTAACTCAGGTTCCAGTGATTTACTTCCAGGCACCTGGAAGCAGCATCCAAGCCCCAAATGAGCCACCCAGGCTCCTTCTGTAAAGCCTGGGAAGAGTTAGAAAAGAAAAATTTGAAGTGATAACCCACACACTACGAAAGGTCCTGCTTACCTCCTCCTGCCTTTCAGATGTGAGGCAGCTGTGGCGTTTAAGCAACCAGTTTTGGCTTGGTTCTCTTGYCTTCACAGTTCACATGTCAGAAATATCCCATCATTATTATGGAAGTGGAAATTTGAAAGAAAGACTTATTTCCTTTACATCTGTCTAGTTCTGCTGCCCAGTTACAATGGCATGAGCAATTAATACAGCTGAAGTGTGAGGTGTATCAGGTTTTAAAATTAAAAAAAAAAAAAAAGATTTTTTTTTCAAAGTTTTTCAGAAAAGGAAGAAATGCTTTAAAGATATGACCTAACCTTTTCTAGTCAAAAAAATATGTTTACTGAGGCAAACTAATCTGTGGTTGCTGTAGGAACCTCCACTGAATTTTAAGTATCTAAAACTTTACAACCACAGGAAAATGATGTCAATATTAATCTTGAAATTAAGGCACCTAAATCAGGGAGTTTACRGGAGATCATAGGTCCTGATTCTCCTGCTCCCAAGTAGGAGCCTTGTGCATCTAAGATCCTTTGGTGGATCTGAGACGTTGCACAAGATTGGCATGTAAGCACCAGCAGCTGGAGGCCAAAGAGGATCTCRGAGGCCAGGGGAAATCTGTGCTAGCAAAACTATATACAGTGTTAGGTGTTAAAGTTCCCATTATAGTCCCTGAATAGACTATAGTTGGTGCAATAAATGGAGCCCACTGAGCAATTTGGTGATGCCTGCTGCAGAGTGAAATTTGCTGCCCTCTGGACTCAACTGGTTGCAACAGGCAATCACTACTCAGACATTTAGCTCATCTCCAGATTCAGATCCTGCCTCTGGAGCTTCATTTCTGCATTCTGCATTTCCACAAATGAGCGTAGTAATGGTTGCCCTTTTGCACTGTGGGAAACATTCACTAGCACATCAGAAGTACTGGGGGTCATAGTACCATGAGTGCTATGAGCAGCTAAAGAGTGCAGTTAATTTTAGCAACTAGCATTTAGTAAATTTACTGCTCAAGACTTCCCATAACTCTATAAGATGAGACACCCACAAATATCTACAAGATACTGGAGCACAAGTCACTGAAATCCCTTCCTTGGGTTTGGATGGGTTTGGGAATGGACCAGCGAATCTGTCAGACTGACAAGCTTTTCACAACTTCTTTCTGGTTTCCTGCCATCTCTTGGGCTGGGCTAGGTGAGTTGCTGAAGGGTGTACAGGCACACCAGCCTAATTTGTCATCAGCTGGATAAGGTTTCCCATGTAATCACAGCATGCAACTTGAGGCAACTTTCCATGATTTTTGAAAATGTGAGATACGATCTATTTTTTTTCTTAATGCAGGACACCTGGGGAATGAAAAATTCAGTATGTTTCTTTGTTAAAAGATTCTCTTCTTTTAGCACCAGATCTAGGTTCTGTCCCTTAAACTGGAGGAGGAAATGGGAGGTGAAAAAATGATATAATGGGGAAATTAAATACTTTCTTTTTCTAATTGCACTTCCAACATTTTCTGCTGAAAACCTTCTTCTTTCTGCATGTTATAAAATAACATGACTATTTTGTTAGACTCATTCTCAGACAACCTACTTCTGATTCTTTAGTTCATTTTATGCCTGATATGGTAAGAAAGAGAATGGGGAAAAATCACCACAGATAGAACTGCACAGCCTGAAAATTGTTTGTGGGGACAAAACTTTTTATGTGATATGACTTCGCATGTCACCACTCCACATATGCACAAAGACATGTATGTGTATTATCTATCAGATGGAAAGCATATGGCTTTATACAAACTACGCTATTTTAAGTTGGAAAACAGAATCCTGCCTTGCAGTAGGAATGTGTCCACTAACAGAAATTTTAACTGCTTTAGGCATTAAAATAAAACTATATTTCTCAGACACCCTGCTTAATCTTGGTAACTGATGAAGTGCTCAGGATTACTGATCCTGGATCAGACCCTCCACAGTGCTTAAAAGTTGGAGTGACATAGATCTCACCCAGCTGGAGACAGCTACATCTCGGCCAGTCGATGGAGAGAGAGAGGYGCTTCCAGGGCAAAATTCATTTGACCTATTTTAGACATCAAATCAGATTGAGATGAATCATACCATGGACGTGCCTCTGTTTTGACTGTCAAGTGAAATCACAGTGACTAACTCAGATGTGAATGTCTATAGTGCAGACACTTGCAGGTGGTCAGAAGACTCCTGCCTCCACTGACAGAGTCCACAGTCTAAGCACAGGGCAACAAAACATACAAGAAGGAGTGCAAAAAGTATGACAAGGCAATTAGTCGTCCTTGTAGTTAATAGTGTAATGAAAAGCAGATCTATTGCTTAGTGCCTCTATGCTTCTTTTGGAGAATGAGATTTACTAACATGCCCCTTTTCCCATGCTTTATATGCCAGTCAATAGCAGAATTGAGCGAGTCCACTCACTTCCAATATCACAAAAATAAAATAGAATTCAAAGACATAAAAAAATGATATCAATAGCGAGATTTTTAAGGACTGCAATCTTGTAACCTACTATGACCTGCATTTATTAAGAGCCAGTATCAGGTCTTAGGAAGACATAGATTGCTCTACAAGTTTTCTAACATAATTAAGTCTTGTAAGTAAATCCAGAAAAGATAGATAGTTGCTCTTCCTCCCTAGACTATGTGTATTTTCTAATGAAGAGTAAAATTTGAATCTCATAAAAGGATTATTTTTATGCGGAGAATGCACTAGAAGTTTACAAAGATGTCTCTAGTATTTGCTGTACCAAATACTACTCCTATTTGTTCATTAGTTTCATGACCTTGAACATCTCCATTCCAATCAACTTCAACTGTTTATCATTTTTTAAGATATTGTGACTTCAAGATCACACTCAACAACGTCATTTCTTCCAAGGAGCAGTGAAGAGTCACTGCGGAGGTGGCCAGAGCCTTTATTTGTCTTCCAGTCAGTGGAAAGACAGCGCCACAATTCTTAAGAGAGCTAGGGAAGAAAAACATATTGCCATATGCCACATTCATAATGAGAAGGTTGGCCAGAATACCTGGGACAATGATTAGGACATTCTGTAATCTCATCAGTCCCCACTGCCAAATTACAGTCACTGTAAACTACTACTCCAAGATTAGAAGGTCTTGTCTCATTTTTCCTTATATCTGTAACATGGCTGCTTCCTGACTTTGGAAGTGAACACTACTCTCATACCACCTGCTGAGTAATACTCCTTTTCTTCCTGTAAACATGTCTGTTTTACCATCTTGTTCTAAATTTGTTCAGTGATTATAAAGGGAACCTTGTCCCTGACATACTGTTCGAGGTACTCCGGCAGTAAGTAGGATTGTGATTCGTAACATCCTAATTTGAATAAAAAATATGGTTGACTGGTTGAATAAATAATATGGTTGATTGGTGAGAGGTTATCTGGGAAATGAGTATCTCCCAGTAAAACAGGCAGCACTTGCTATGGTTCCTATGTCATTTCATTTCTTTCTGACATCTTCTGATCATCAGCTGTGAAAAAGAGAAGACTTCTATGTGTCCTCRTGTTGGGGCCAGAGTGGTGAATAGTGCTGTCCATCCCCCTAGCAACAGCAATAGAGGGGTAAATCCTGGTTATTCAAGAGCAGAGCATGCGGAAATCACTCTGGATGGTTTTCTTTGCAGACTCTCCTTCAGCCTACAGGTCTGTTGATAGGCTTAGATGTGCGGGCTCTTCTGCACTGCAGAATTGCTGGGTAGGGGACAAATCCTTGTGGGAACAGTCCTGTTCTACCCCTTTTGCATAGTGTAAAAATATTKGCCATGGCTATTTCTGCAGTTATATCTAATAGTATTAGTTCTATAGTTGAACTACTCTCTGCAGCTCTTGGCTCAGTTTTTTAATTACTTTCCAACTTGCAGTTTGTGCTTATAGAGGTTTGCCCTGAGATCATTGCCACAGATATCCTGATTTCTAGCCCAGCAAGGCTCTATTTGTAGTTCATGCTGCAGGCCCTCTATGTGGAATGACTTTGATCCAAGCAGGGATCCTACATTGTCTGTAAAATGGCCACAGATCAATAACAAGGGGGACATTTTTTCAGTTTTTCAGTCAGCAGCTTGATACACAGACCAAAACTGATGGCAAAAAAAGCACACAGGTTGAAATAAGTTTATGGCTCTTGGAAGAAGAATAAGTTCTCAGGCATTTTTCCTGCAAAGTTAAAGCACAATTGATTCTTTCTGTCTTTAGTCTTAAAATTCTCTATCTGTTTTATGTGAAAACACTAGCAGTTTAGGGAAGTTGTCCCTGTTACTTCCCTGTTAGAATACTTCCCTGTTAGAATTTCTTTTAACTGGTCTTTGCCCAAAATGTTTTTCTCTAATTAGGTTCATGATGCCTTCACTACTCGCTTCCATACACTGCACAAATTCTCCTCCTCATTTGTTGCTTAAATACAGAAAGTACTCATAGTTATTGACAAAAGATAAACTAGAATCTAAACAATAAAAAACAGTATTGAACTTTTTTTTTGCCAAACATCCTCCTGCAACACAACTCATGATTACGGGTGTTTGTGTATCTCTTACATAATGGGCTAATAATAGAAACATCTGGGATCATTTTTTTGCAATTTTAATATCTTGCAATTTTCTGACTGAAAAGCTTCAATTTCTGATTGTCAGAGAAATGGATCTCAGATGGAAAAGAAAAACATTGCATGGTAACTTTTTGCAACAACTTACTGCTCACTATTGGCACTTTATACTGTATAATCACAACAGCATTATAACAGCCTGAAGAAGAGCAAGAAACTATTCACACATTCAACTTCAGGCATATAAAGAAGGCAGCTAGAACTTCTCACCAGATCTATTCACAATCCATAGTGGAAGGAATTAATTTGCTTTAAGTGCTAGAAGTGACACAGTTATCTTCCTATTAAGAGCTCTATTGCACAAATTAGATACACAAAGAATTTCTGAATGCTGAAATACTGTTTATTGTGTTTCAAATACTCTTAAATCAAGAGTTTAAAAAAAACCAGACCTGTCATTCACCTGGCTCTTTCAATTTTCATGTTTCTTCAGAAAAAAATTTGGTCCTGTGTTGCAAATCAAAATCTATYCATTTCTTATAATCTAGAAGAGCAAGTTCATTATTATTGTAGTATTGCACTCATGATATGCTGGACCTAATTAAGATCTTAACTATCTAAGTTTATTTTACTTACACTTCAATCATTTTTTTTTTTACTTTTGTGCATGTGAACTCGCATTATCTACTTACGAAATATGTGCAAGATTGTGTAAGAGTAATTTTTCTCAAATATGCAAGTGTTCTTGGAGTCTTCATTATTCCTGAATTATCTAAAATACTGAAAAGTCAGCAAGTGAAAAGTCAGTCAAAATGTTATTTTGCTTTCTGGCTTTGTATGAATTGGTTTCTTCATATTAATGATATTTTTCCCTCAAAACTGATTATTTTGTGTGAACATACTWTCTCTTGCTTTGTGTAGGCTGAGAAAGAATGCACCATGCTACTAGTACATTAAAGCCCACCCTGTATTTTCAACARCAGCTTTATTATCAAAAACTACACTAGTGCCTATGCTGTTCTGTGCATTACCACATCATTAATAGAATGTCTCTGATGATAATAGTGTTTCCTTTCATTATTGTTTCCTTTTCCAATACGTTATTCTAAATGTTCCTTGTTTGACTTCATAGAAGAACTTTCGATCTTTTATAGATGGCATAAAAAGACCTGCTTTTCAGCATGTATTTTCATTCACTTTTTATAAAGTCCTTTAATATCAATCATGTATTTAATGGATGATGGATAAATTTCAGCAAAACTGTCAAAAGCTCAGATCAGTCCTGGTGGTTTTATAACCAGGAGGTCATTGAAGTTAATTGTAATAACTTTCCGTGAAATTAATCACTCAAACTGGTTTCCCAAGCTTGTTATTTATTTGTTTGCAGCCATTGGTGTTTGATTTGGAACCTTCTGAGTCTAGGGATAACATGTGTGACTAACTGTTACAAAACATGAAAATGGCTTCTTCAAATGAACAACTTTTGTAATAGACTCATCTCAGTAAGTGATACTAAGAAAGAGCAATAAAAATGGTTCTTTCAAACAAGAAGGTTCTTATGGGTATTTGCCTCCCAAATGAATGGCATCAGATGCATTTTTTTGCACTTATCAAAGACTAACAGAAGTTATTAGTTCTTTCCATATACTTAAGTTACATTAGACCATATTAGACTACATATATACATTCATAAAGTGATAACTGTTCTTTATTCCACTTTTTAGCCCTTCCTACAAGCATCTTTTCTACATTAGACTATAAACGGGACTTACAGATTGCTGTGTAGTCCAGCTGTTCATTGCCAYGCTCTCTTTCAAAGCTGTTGTAACATTAATGAAATATGAGAAACCTAGCTGAAATAGAGTATCACAATGAAAATGTTTACTAGCTTTGAGGATCTGACTCTTCCAGTGTTCAGCAGGTTCTCATCTGTTCTGGCGCTGTCCCTTTGGAGTATATAATTGTTAATGAAGCCTGGGAGAATATTTGTATTTTCATGTCAGCTGATCGTGTCCTGTGGCTCCATTCCTGCCAGCAAGAACTGAAATCCRCAGACAGCTCTGTCCTACGTGCTCTGGCCTCTCAAAGGACACAAATGAGTCATAAGTTGATTTTGTCTCTCTTTTGAACTGCCTATTGTTGTAGCAATTGCCTGGTAGATTTTGGATATTTTCCTTCAGAATCAATATGTACTGGCACTCAGTTCTCTGAAACCTTTATTTCTGACAAGACGATGGTTGTTGCTAGCTGTTCTGGAATATGTGGTGTTTTTACTGGGAATATACAAGCATCTCAGACTTTAAGAGTACTATCTATTTCAATCATAGAAAGGCCAAGTGAGACTAAGTTCCTTTTTGATCCTAGAGATAATGCCCATATATCTTTTATGTKTTCCTTTTCCAGTATCTCTGCTCTGCTTTCACTAACTGTCATAAATAATTTTTACTTTCTTGGAGGGGACATTTACAGATTGCCTCCACACTATCATCTGATCCTCCACAGTAACATGTCCTGGAACCTGGTATCTTGTCATGGTAGAACAAATAAAAATAACTGCATACAGCTAAATATGAACTCATATCTCATACATCCTTATCTCCTGGACTTGTCTTTATGCTCAGGAAATATTTTTGTGTTTTAGAATGTCTATACATTTTTTTTTTAACTTTGCTTGCAGAGAATCASATTTGTTTTCTTTCTATTATTTGCATTACAATACTTGGTGGAACTCCATATATGGTCATGTCCTGTACATTGTAGGCATCATAAAGGATGTTCCTTGTCCAAAAATTGCAAAAGGAGAGAGGAGAGCAAGATACAAGGAGGATATGCAAGCAATATTTGTAATGTAGTACAARTAGATTCAATGAAAAGAATGTGTGTGTAATTTTATATAATATATATGTACAATACCCACATACAAATTATATATTGTCACGGAATGAGTGGTGGCAGGGGCGAGTGACAAAATGCACTTCACTCAAATAGAGAACTAACAATRTGATTTATTARTATAATAATGATTTCATGAGATTCTATGGCAAGATCGCTCTATTATTTACTACATGGAGGCACAAGATRATACAGGATTATCTTGGGATACCCTCCCGTTGGGTCACGAGGTTCAGATTGGACCCCCTTGCTTTCCAGGCTCCTTCTGAGAGGAGTCTGGGTGCKGCTGRATCCAATCCTARTCCCAGACCTGGTCAATGGTTTATGACTGAGGGTGCTTATGTTACAAAGTAAAGTTAAAGAAAGAGAGAGAGAGAGACAGAGCAAGCAAGGAAGAAAGAAAGAAAGCGTGCTATATTCACTTACCATAAATCTGCGGTGGAAAGGAAGATCTCTCGAGGAACCTCGAGGAGTAASCTTGAGAGGCGTCCCTGCCCAAGGGGAGATCCTGGTGTGCAGGCCGCAGCCGTGTCAGGAGAGCTCAAAGGGGCTCTCAGGCTGTCCATGTATTTATGGAATAAGATGATTGGCTTGTAGTCATATTTTTAACTTCAAAGACTTAGGTTAGTGTGTYGGCYTTAYCTYCCTGTTTACGATGCAGCCTTGAGGACTGTTTTTGTTAAGTCTCAGTGAGAACAGAAATCAGGACGATGGCGCCTGCCAGAATTAGATCGGTTGCTGGTGGTCAGAAACAAAACAGGGCTGCATGTAAGATACAGRCCAGGATGAGCTGGGAAAGGAGYGTATCCRTCACATATATCTGTAATTTAATATTTAGAACCAATTGGAAATAATCTCCAGGCTGAAACCATTATTTCCTTGCAAACTTCTATGACTGTCATTATTTTGTGATATGTATTTTTTATTACTCAGAGTAGAGACCAGTTGCTACAACAGTCTGCAATGATCAGTGCCTGCTCTTCATGTGTTTGCCGTCTTCCCACAATACTTCAAAGTTGGAGTGAAATGAACTCTGAATTACCTATGACAAGCAGAAAACAAAGAAACAGCACAAATGTACAGGGTGGGGATATTTCAGGTGCTCTCTTAAGCTGAAATGCATACACATAATTTCAGTTCATAGGCATTGATACATGCACCAGCAGATTATTGTTCAACTCTTTTGTCTATAAACCCTGATTTGATAATGACTTGGAGATTGTTAAACATGCTGCCAACATTTTTTCCCAGTGATGCCAACCATTCCATCAACAAATATTGGAAACGAAATAGCTGCACTATGAATAAATTACTCAAAGCCGACAATCCCATTTTGACAAGATGCCTCAAATCTTTTGGCAGAACTCAGTGACCTTGCAGTACAATGTGCAATGTGCCATATTCCAAATGGGGAACAGATGCCAGGATTAACCTYACCTCATTCCTCAGTCTTGCCCAGTTCTCATTCCTCTGCTTCTGAACAAATCACAGAAAATAGAGATGCAAAAAGTTGCCGTATTTTGAGTGTGATGAACTTTAGACATTTGCTTGCAGTGGGGATTACAATTGAGTACATGCTCAGACAGAAGAAATAAAGGTAATTCATATGACTGAACGGCTCAGCAACCTTAGCACTAATTTGTAATCTATCACTGATTCTCAAAATATTTTATAAGCAGAGGTATTTGAAATATTTTTAACTTGAATTCTAATAGTTAGCAGAACATGCAGATTACATCAGGGTAATTCTCTTGGTGTGTTTTGCTATGAGAGCAGAATGGTTAGATCAATGACCGTGTGATGAAGTAAGCCTGTAAAGTGCAGCATCAAGATTGGTCTGTTTCATGATATTTGGAAGAATGGTGAGCTAAATTTAGCAAACTCTGACTTTTATGGGGGAAAAAAGAAAAAGATAATATTAGCACAGATTAACATTTATCTGCTATTACTGAAGCAGGAAAAGGAAGACCAAAATATCAGAGGCCTGATTACAACTGAGCTTTCAAAATCATATATCTTGCAGCCTCGCTATCCATCTGTCTATATATCATTTGAGCTAGACAAATTAAATTTATTCCATTTCCTAACAGACTGAGATACTTCAGGTGCAGTAACAAGAATCACAGGGTTAATATTTTAGGTATGTGATCATCATAGATCTTTTATAATTGTATAATTACTCCCCTCTTTTATAGAATCAGTTGTGGCAAATGGAACACCAGGCAATCTTTATACAGCGTGATCCTACAACAAGAAGAGAGGAGACTTAATTACTTAATTATTTTTGAGTGTTAATTGAAGCAAAGCATTGGTATGTACACACTGAAAACCAGTCATTTTCAGAGATAAATCTTTCTTGGCCATCCATTTATTTAGATTAATGGCAACTTTAAAAGGAGAAGAAAGAATTTAAATGGTATCATCACGTTTTGGCTCAGACCTTATAGACATGCTTAGTGATCCTGAGTTTCTGAAAACAGACTGACCCATAATGTTTTATGCCATCAATAGGAAAATGACTGGAGTAGAGAGATCTGTTGCTGAAGAAACTTCATAGACAATGACTAGGGTCTTTCAGTAACCCTGATAGTAAAGTGGCAAAGGATAAGATCATAATAAAGAATTCAGCTTAAAAAAAAATATGCATGGGATAAGAATTAGATTTGATAATGATGTGTRTTTTCACTTCTACTAATGGACCTGAAATATATATATCTGAGGTATATAAAAAAAAAGTTACATGTTTCCAGAAAAAGTACTGCAAAAGCAACATAGCTGTAGGGAATAACTATAAATCCAAAAGAAAAGTCCTCCCTGTACATATTATGTGACCACTTAAGGAGCTAATGGCTTATCTGTACAGCAGGGCAGACTGAAGAGCCAGCATGCTATTAGATCTCCTTACTGATTCCTCCTTATTCTGAGAGAACATTCCTCACCTAACCTCAGCTAGATACCATTTCCCAAAGGCAAACAGAAATAGAACAGCAAGCGTWTGAATATTGTAAAATAAAGCACTTACACACTCCGGTTAATTTGCCTTGCTATAGGTACATGGAATTCATAGCCACAACCTGTGCAGGCCTTGCTGGGCTTCTTGAATCAAAATGCTTGAATGATTTATTGTCTAGATTTAAAAAGGCCATGACCTGGGGTTCCTATGCTCTTCTTACAAGATACTACATGTGTCCAGGGAGAAGTATTATTTATTCTTGCTGAGAGAGAACAGAATGTGAAGTGAACTCAGGTGAATGCTGAGCTGACTAACTGAAAATTGCTTGAACTTGGCAGACTTTGGAGAGTCAAAAAGAAAACAGATAGATCCAATATAATTGTAGTATTTCCCAAGGATTTAGGAACAAGCAAGGACCATTATGGCATTTTTAAACTTTCACATTTTCTGGCAAAAGTGGATGTGGACAATGAGTGCCTGAAAGAGGGAAGCCAAAGCAAGTTGTTACTAACCAGTGTACTTTGTAATTTCCTTGGGAAATCAGAACAGCTTTTTTTGGATTTATGTAAGTCAGTTGTGAAACAAGTCAGCCCGMGATTGCATGGGATCTATTTTTCACCACAGTTGCTGCAGCTAAATTCTAGCACCAAATTACAAGTTTGTTACCAAAGCCTGGCTACCAGATTTCCTATTGAATCAGCACTTGTCATTTTACATTGATACAATATGACATGATTTGTAAGAAATAAAATTTAATAAGAAATTTTGCTGGCAAACAGCTGCACTTGACGTTCATTGCTACTTATATGGAGGCTCATCTTTTATAAATAATCATCTGCATTTCCAGCTACTATTTTTCATGTCTAGGTGATGACTTTTATTGTAATTTGTCACAGATAAATGTTCATTTAGATTTATTTCTCAGAGTTGTATTTCTCTTGCAATGAAGTCTTCAAATTTTAGTGTTGCTATTCAACAGATTGAATGTCTATTCGTGGCAACCACTACAGAAAAATCTATGATCATCAGCTAAGTGTAAGAATGCTGACATGTCTGATTTGCCTCCGTGCCTGTGTGCAYAGAACATTGATCTGTTTTCTTTAGGCTCCAGTGGATTAAATCATCTTGTCATCACTTCTCATTCTTCCTGGCTGTACAATGAAAAACCTGCCACTCTTGTGTTCTGTAGTGTGTTCAGCAAGGTGTTTTCCTATGTCCCAGAAATACTCCAMTTAAATTATTCTCTAATAAATAAATAAATAAATATGTGAAACTTTCTAAGAAATAACAGTTTGTAACTTCTTAGGTTTTTTTTTTCTTTTTTTTTTCCCCTCCAGGATTTGCAGATGTCTGTAAAGTCCATTTCCTCTTAAAAGATATGTTTTCCATCAAGGCATAAGCATCTAGACTTTACTCAAACAAATCTGACTCAGTAAAACCTTATAGTCTTAAGGTTTTGGCCTTGCAGGCCTTTCAATTAAAAACAAAGATGACACTATACCAGACTTACTTTCTATAAGAAAAATAAAGCTTTTTCTCTTTTGCTAATGCTACTGTACATCTCAGCTCAGCTCAGGCCATTGCCTCTACTTTAGTTAAAAACTCACCAAATGTTTCAGAAGGACTATTTCTCTTTTGGAAACTCCATGTTCGCAAAATTCGCTGAACAATTCTGTATCTCAGACTAAATTTTGTATTATTCTGTATGTGCCCATTTCTGAGATCCCTCTGCTTGTTTCCATATCTGAATTTCCTGTGTTTTAGCTAACTCAGGCTCATTCACACTGGCCACATGATACAGTAATTATATATGAGCCCATTTTATTAAAATGTAACTTTTTTTTTCAATTCAAAGTTAATTTGTCTTGAYGAAATCAGCAGAAACACTCAGTTTTAAGAACGTTTGTCACTGTGGAACTGCTTGCAGCAATATATGGTATTTGTTTATTCACTTTGGTAGGACCCCCCTCAGTTCATTGCTCAGATAAAATGACTTYCCTTAATCTTTACATAAAACTTCCTTTCTCAAAGAGAGGCATGTGTAGGCATATCTATGCACATAGTTCCACTCATATTCTTAATTCAATGAGCTGCTTCTTAACACATGATAGATCATATTATGCCTGTGCCTTTTCTCAGTACCCATGGTACTACCATTCTCTTAACTACAGTGTCTTYTATCATCAGCTACTCTGAAAGAGGTGGGAGTGGAAAGTACAAATTCTATTGTGATTGTTGCATTTTTCTATGGAGTGTCATTTGAAAGAAGAAAAAGATTCTTATCTTTGTTAGACCCACAGTGATGTTCTGCTTCACAATTCTTTATGTAACTGAGAAGACACCTCTTTTGCCAGGTTCTGTAACACTGTTTCAGAGAGTAGTACACTGTTGTTCAACATAGGAAAACTGGGGTAATTTGGGTAACTGGATTCAAATTTAGGATCTGCCTGTCTGCTGTGGTGGATCCCAATGGTCAACATAAAAGACCCACTGCATTTTCTTATTGCTTGCTTCTTCAGTCATTAACAACTTTTTCAGCAATTAAACCCTGCTGGAATTCAAGACTACATCTTTGGGTGTCCCCAACTCTTGTATTTGGAGCAGCTGTGAAAGAAGAAAGGTCAGGGGTTAACAAGATGACTTTTAGTTCCCTTCTTTCCTACCCTGAATGTACTTTAATAGCCATGATATAGTTCTCATAACTACTGAACTGAAAATKTTCCCTTGAGGTGAAGTCTGTAGCGTGGCCATGACACAGTCATGACAACCTAATCCTCAGCAGTTGTGCTGTGCTATAATTTTGCAAGGTAGTAATGGTCTCAGATACTCTCTTTCAGGAAGATTCTACCTAATATTTTTGTGTTGAAATTYAACACTATCCCAAAGTTATATAATTTCCCAGGCCAGGTTCAGCTACATATTTTTAGGGAGCTGCAGCTGGGTGCACTACTGRCTTTGTGATTCTGTTTTACTTTCCCAGGATTCTGTGTGTGATTCTGTGTTTCTTTTCTTCTTTACCCACTATTTACAGTAACAGTTCCTAGGAAGTCTGTGCTCCTCAGAGATGCTCTGGAGTTTCTTCCTCCTTGCTCTCGATCTACAGATGCACTTTCTTCTTTGTTAAAAACATTTTCTCCCTTTATTTCTGCTTTTGCTGGAGTCAGTTTTTGAGCTTCAAGCTTTTCTCCCCTCCCCACCTCATTTGTAAAGTAAAGCAATTCTTACCTTTTTTTAATCTAAAATCTGTGCTTTTTCTATCTCTTATCTAACTTACATAAAGCTCTCTTTCCTTAGATTTGTTTTTTTGTTCCCTACCTGTACCTCCCCTCTCATCCCTAAGGGTTTTGTGGTGAAGCCCAGAGGTGGATGCTATATACTTCCTGCAATCAGATATGACACAGCAATGATCTGATTTCTCCAAACCTTTGCAATTTAGTTGATGCAAATTCAGGAGAGAAAGGCGGAGAGATAATCCCCAATATGTGATCTTAAAACAAGTTGTGATTCATTCATCCTGACTAAGTACTGAATAATATCACTCTCCTGCAACCTGCGGAGAGAGAACAGGAATCATCCTCAATAGTCTGAACTCCTGTGACTCTGGTTGCACATCTTACCTCACAGCAAAGTCTGCATGAGCAAAGGAAGATTAGAGGGAYGATGGATAAGGCTCCAAGCAATTTAACTGAACTTTCAAATTGACCCTACTTTGACTGGTTGCTCAACGGAGCTGACCTCCTGAGGTCCTTTGCTGCCTAAATTATTCTTTCATTTCCATGAAGTCAAGCTCTCACATGAAWAACTCACATTTTTAAGCAGTGTGGTGGGATTCACTGTATATGCCTCCATGCAGAAATCTATAGCTGAGCTAGTCTCTCAGTACACCAGTTTCAGTTATCTGGAAAAAGTTGACATTTTAGGGTGTAACTTGTCTCACCTGATTTCACTAGGATCTCACTAAGATCTTCACTTCGCTGTTTCAGAGCTCAGAGGGTTTATGATTTATACACCAGCCAAATCCTGAAATGTGTAGTGGGAAATCTCYTCCTTCAACTTCCATTGTTGATAAAAGCTAATTAGACTAGCCACTGATAATAACAATGCCCACCCTGACAGGGATGACAGAGATTTCCTTCCGTACKGTTTCCACATTGTCCAAGGATAATGTGCATTGTGGAATGGCCAGCAAAACTTTTCTCCTATTCCATCTCTTCCTTTTCTCTCTTTTTTTTTTTTAAATTTTTGCTCCTGCAAGTGAAATGAAAGATTTCTCCTGTTTCTCAAAGGGAATATTTCTTCCAATGGCAATATGAGAATGGGGAGAAATCATGGAGAATAACAGAACAAAACAKAACTTTGCTCAGGAGTTTTAGATATGCAGAGAGTTTAGGTATGCAGAGATAATTGCACTGCCAGCAGCTCAAGACAGGCAGAACTTCCCCTGAGTGCTGGTGAGGCTGCATGTGCAGTAATGGGTCCAGCTCTGGATTCTCCAGACCACATGTCATAGGAGAAAAGCCTAAAGAGCTGGGACTGTTCGGTCTGCAAAGATGACCAAGGATAGATCTTAAAAAATATTTATAAATATTTAAAGAGTGTAAAGAGAGATTGTAAAGACAGATTCACTCTTTTCAATAGTGCCCAGTAATAGGATGATGGACAACAGGCACAAACTGAAACACGGGGAATTCTGTCTGAACATAAGCTAAAAGTTTTTTACTGTGAAGGTGAAAGAGTACTGAAACAGGTTTCCCAGAGGGTCTGTGGAATCTCCATCCTTGGAGATACTCGAAAGCTGTCTGGACATGGACTTGGACAACCTGCTGTGGGTACCCTGCTTCAGTGCGATTCTGCCTTTATTTGGTGTTAGTTGTTCAGTGACAGATATTGCTGYCTGATGTGTTAGGGAAACACCTGGTTAAAGAAATTCTTCTTGCACTCACAGCAGAAGTAGTAGCAATATTTTCAAAGGTCATTTGTTCTGAGGGGGCATCATTCCACAGACTGGCAAATGTGCCAAACATGCTTGGCACCTGGCACCCTCATTGCAAAGGAATGAGGCTGACAGCTGAACAGAGAGGAATGCCAGGACTCTGAAGATAATTCAAACTGATAAGCTCTCATTCTCCCAAAGCCACTTTCTCCATGCCAGAAAGGGTCTCACTGGCAGCAGCAGCAAACTATCATTATCCTTTGAACTAAACATCATGCTTGGACCCTAAGGTCTTCCTAGTGCTCTGTCAGGACTAAACAAAACCTTTTCTCCTTCTCCCAGCAAGGATATGTTGCCTATCTGGGGATGTATCCAGACTCTTGATGCATTCTGTAGCCATTTCCACCAGTTGTGAGGAAACATTTTCACCTCAAAATTTTTCATAGAATTCTGCACTAACTTTGACCAGACTGTTGTTCTTTCATTTATAGAGGAGTGAGCTGTAATTGTGGTACAGATYTTCCCTTTTTTAGCCTCTATGATTTACAATTAAAACTTTTGATGAAGTATTTATCAAAACAGACTTCAGAACTCAGATTTCCAAATGAGATTTTCACAGGCAAAAAAAAATTCATGCACATGCTTTAAGGATTCAAAGAAGCATGAGAATGACATTCAGATGATACACACCGTCTACCTACCCTCTGCCTCCATCTAAGATTGAATTCACTGAACTTGTATTTTTAATGATGGATTTAGGTACTTTTTTAGAAAATATTTTATAGAGATATTACTGACTTTGCAAAACATAGTGTTACTGAACTCTCTTCCAATTTGATTTATCCTTTCATCCTATAACTGTGCAAAATGTTTTACTGTTATCAAAGAGTGCAATCAAATAATATAAACTGCCTCATAGTGTACTTCACCAAAATTTTGTATTTATGTAGTCCTACGCTTTAGAGTCCTTTCTCACTGTTTCATGGGAAGAAGAAAACTTTTCTTTTTTGATGAATAAATTATTGCAGAATGTATACTACTTAAAACCATATGCAAATACGCATATGCAGACATCTAAGAGATGTGCAGTCACAAACCTCATGAAAAAGGCCCAATTTGGAGAAAAAAAATCAAAACACAACATAATGGACATCATAGATACTTGTCAAGATGGGTCATACCTAGATTACTGGCAGTCAAGGAAGTGAATTGTCCAAGAGGTAGAAGAGAGAAAAAAAATAAGGATAATTCTTYTCATTAAGTAGTGAAATAAATTGTATAGGAGTACTATAAAATTTTCATCATAATTTTCTTTTAAGATTGTTACCTATATACCAATTGATAACACTTTTTTAGTGTCATCCCTGGGGCAAGGGAGTGAATTAGCTGGTCCTCTGAAAGCTTGCTTTAGAGATCAGAAATATAGAAGTCTTTTTAAAAAAGTCTGAAAAAGAAAAGAGTGGAAGTGACAATTTAAAAATGTTTTATTATAGCAGCCTAAGTAGTAAGATAGAAGGGCTGAGGGTATTCTGAAAAGCTATGAAAAGCATGGACAGAGTTACGCATTTTGTGAAAAGGAAGGACTTTAATTACCTGCAAAATCTTACCTGATCTTTTATCTGACCTGGTTTTGAGCAGGAGGTTGCTCTAGAGACCTCCTGGGGTTCTTCCCAATCTGAATGATTCTGAAATTCTTTTGCTGCTGTTAATGATGTTGATGATGATATTGATGTTTTCTTGTTTTAAAATGATCAACTTCAGAAAATCATTCTGTGGCAAAATCAGGGAACTAGGAGGTACAATTTCCTGGGATAATCTAAGACACATATGAGAACGAAAATATGGAAGTTACTGATATAGATATACGATAGAAAGCTATCTTGTTGAAGATGAAAAATATTGCTGGAAATCACTATTATAAAAAAAAAAAAAAAGGAGTTTCACTCAGTGAGTTGCATAAAATTAGTAAGAAAAGATTCCTTTAAAGATATTTGAAATGAGGAAAAAAAGGAGAGGGGGATATGAGCACAGTAAGGCCGTACACTATTATTCAGAATTCAGGGACCCATAGGGAAACATTCCATGGCATAGAGACCTAGAAGGAAGAGGGGTCCAAGAAAGTTGGTTGATATTCAGGAGCCCCTAAATGCCGATTTTTGTTTCTAAGTAAGATTCTTACTACTTGAGGGTATAGTTGGATGTGAACAATTACAGGTTCACTCTCAGCCTTATACTTTTATCTGGATGCCTGTATATGAAGTAAACTCCTGTTCGTCAGACACAAATGACTGAAGTTGTTTGACYATATGTGAACTTGCAGTGCTGTTGCAGATGTTCCATGGTATTTAAGACACCTGTTGGGATTAGTTATCATAACACAGAACCTATGGAAATGCCTTAGCCTTCTTGACTGTTGTCCAGGCAGGATAGTTTTGGTATTCAAAACAAGTCCCAGGCACTTATCTTCCAGCAACTGAAGTCCTAGTCAATGCAGTCTGTGGGTCCTACTGAATGTCTAGCCACTAGATGCCTGATTCAAAATGAAATGAATCACTCTATCCAGGCTCCCCTGACTGTAATGCCAACAGGCTCAATGCATCTGCTCAAGGAGATGTTCCTAGTGTCATTAGAGGTAMAAGAGATATATCCACTTAGGCTTCAGTTGCCCTTCCAAAGAAGTGTGGGTTTGTTGTAGGTCTAGAGTCACATCCACTAGCCCTGCACAGAGGTTTTGGATATCCTCATCATCTCAAATGGCATTGTGAGCTGAAGTTTAAACAATTGAATGGAGTCCTAGATCTCTACCATTTATAACTGGAGCCTAGGCACATAAAGACATCTCACATACAGACGCCCTAATTTAAGGGTGTGAGCTTAAAACCGAATCTTTCCCTGTTTTGTCTCAGTCTGGTGTGTACTTTGCAGAACCCCGTGTATTCAAATGCTGTAGATGAGATCAGCCAATTTCAGAAAACTGTAGAATGACATAAAACAGTCAATAATGCTTAAAGTAGGAGAAAGTAAAACTAATAGCTGTCCTGGGAAGACAATGAGGTGACACTCACGCCCTTTATACAGTATAATGATAAACAATGACACTCAGTGTAATGAGCAGTGGTGACTGTAGTACATGGTTACAATCCCACTGCCAGTCTGAAGAAGAGTGCGAAATAAATGAACCCAGTGGCCTACTGATCTTGAGGCAAGAGGCACRTCTCAGTCATCACTCACTCCTATTATGAGTCATTAGACCTTGGCAAAGACATTACATGAACTTTTATTCCTCATTTGCTGCAAACTGCACTGCTTAGTTGTTGTTCTCACTATGAAAATCATTTCTACCTTAAAATATAGAAATGAAATCTAAAGGAAAAGTGATAAACATTTTTGCTTGCCAAGGATAAATTGCCAGTTAGACACCCTCTTCACTGTTGTGCTTTTCTGTCAGCTTAGTTAATTAGTAAGACATGAAAGAAAATAACTTTTCAGCCTCCACATAGCTTCAATTATAATTATAATTAGACAGGATGGACTTCAGTCATATTTATGATAAGCCAAGTTATGTTGTGTAAGAGATTTTTCCCAATATCATGTCAAAGATTAAATGTTAGTGGAGCTCTAACTGTCAAAATCACATGGACAGTAGTCAAAATGTTTACYGGTTTGTTTCAGGTATATATTGTAAAATCACTCTTGCTGTGGTGATTCATCTTGGACACATTGCAGGTTTTCTGGGCATTTGATCATACATCTACCAGGAGCCCATTTACCAGGATGTGCTTAGGCACTGGCCATGACCTTTCTTGAATCTTATGGGAAGAATTTATGGGAAGGTTTAAAAAGTACAAACTGTCCATGAGTAAACATGTTTGAAGGCAAGAGTACATCCTTCAGTCTACCTACGATACTTTAGAGTTGAGAATTATCCATCTCCAGGTCATGGCAGTGATCTTTAAAACGGGGAAGAGCTGAAGTATGCAGACYTCTGCAGGTGTTTTCTTCACAGTTCAGGAATGGAAGAGGAAGAGGAAGCAGAAAAGGTAAAGGAAAAGGAAAAAAAGGAACTTTTTTGATATCTATGCTATATTATGTGAAAAAGTGCTGTTTATGCTGTTTRTCCAGAAACTAACTATGTTTGGGAAAATGTGCTTCCACAAATAATTAGCATTAAGAAAGAAATGAAGAAAAAGTCTCCTTGGTGGTTGCTTTTCAGTCTTCAGATCACATAAGAAAGGCCTCAACTAGTGTACAACATTCTGCAAGCAAACCTCTTCAAGCAAATGCAGGTRCATTTTTTGCACTCAGTAGAGTAGGTGGATTTGCTTTCCTTCTCAGCTTCTCCAGRTGCTGTCTTTCTCAGCTCTTCCACCTCTGCCCTGCTTTATCTAGCTTGAATTTAATTTTCACAGTTACACAGGATTTACAGACCTGGAGCAATTTCTCAGAAGTCTGAGTAGACTCATATTACCTAACTTYAGAGGTCTAGCTCAGAACTGTTGAAATTAGGCTTCCTTTTAAGAGAAAAAATTGGCTTCTCAAGAGTTGATTCCAATCTAGAAAAAATGTTTTTCACACTGGATTTTGCCCTACCAGAGATTTGAGTGGTTTTGTAGCTTCTCAGTAACTAACCGAGTTTTAAAGTATTTAAATGGATATCATGGATTTTAGCAGCATCTAGTGTGTAATAACTGTTAAGAAGSCAGCGTATTTCCCACTTTTTCTATTTAACTGTTTCTTTGAAGGACTGTGCTCTGGCAGGAATCCCTCCTCCACAGCCTGAGCAAAGCATCAGTCATGCTACTCAAGGTATCAGGGGTCAACTTCAACTCAGCTGTGGTGTCTGCACTGGAGGAACTCTTGAGATGTAGTTCACTTTAAACTTATTTTAAATATCTGCTAATTCACTAATTTACAGTCATTTGGATTGTGAACAGCTAGGTCAACTGTAGGCATCTACACTGCAAATAGTTCAGATGAATCTTTTTCTAAGTTTCTCTRCTACTTTGTTTTTAATGTGGAAGACCCTTACCTGTCACCCTAAAGACTGAATTTACAACAATGTAAGTAACTGGAATTATACAAAGTCTTTAAGTTTTATATTAGCTTTGCTATATTTCTTTTTGCCCTCATGAAAAGAGTCAATAAAAACAGTAACAAAACATAATTGGTTGAGATCATTTTTATTTTAGAGTTGCATAACAAGATTGCATATTGCACACCAGATTCCAGCAGGAACTGTTTATGTTTTGTGTCTGGACACCAAAGACTCTCAGTGCTCAGCAGACACTGAATAATATTGATGGCCTCAGCAATATAATGGGAAAGAAAAAATTGCACAGTCACCTTTAGAATAATGGTTGAGAGACTGTTGTTAGTACAGTGATGATCCTGCAAGCTAATCTACTTCTCTCAGCTGTTTACCTTAATAGTTACAGTGAGCAAGATATCCTCTGCAAACATTCACAAGTACTCAACATCGCYTTGAAGATTTTCCAGAAGAACCCTTCTTGGATGTATCAAAGAAATAGCATGAGCAAGACTGCTGAATTAGTATCAAGGCCTGCTGCTTTGTTCTCTGTAGTTATGTAAGGCATGCTTTCATGCGTACCATGATAGCATAAATGGTATGTTATATCATATTCTATGACTTCTATATTCTGTTACAAACACATGTAGAATACAGATGATGTGGCAATGAAATGAGGATGAAATGCACTCTGCTCTGCGCAACATTGAAACTAGGGCTTTGTGGCAGACTCTTTCCATCTTTATGAGGATGTAAAATTTCAGAAACATTCTTCTCTTCCTRCTTTTAGGCAAATAGATAGCTACCAAGCACAGCAAAATGAAAAAACAGAAATTGTTCGGATCAGTTTGTTTAAAATATCTGGTCAAATCTCTCTCTTGTTTTGTATATTTGTTAGCTTGTTTGTTTGTTTGTAACGGGAAATCTATTATAACTGACTCCATGCTCTGAGCAGATTGGTTTCCATCCGATCCAAAATATTTTTTATCTACTTTAGTGGCGACTCAGATATCCTGGAATTCTGTAGAATATTTTCCTATTGTCCTTTATATTTCTTTCTTTAAATATTAAAGGAATTCTGTTGAACCTAGAAGGTTTCCCAGTGTAAAACACAATACTGAAGTAGCAACCTTGGTGAACATGAACTAGCCTGGCCRATAGCACATCTTTCACATGACCAACACAGAGCAGGAATGCTATTCAAGAATTAGTTTTTCTATTATCAGTCTCTTTCTCAGACCTTTCAAGAACACACAGTAAGACAAGTTTTCTACCTTGGAAGTTTTATACCTAGCAGATATAATGTTTGCCAAGAATTGCAAGCTTTTCTGTCAGCTTCATTCTTGCCATTTCCTTCTGTTAATATCTATGGGCACTTAGGCAGGTAGATATTGGAAGAGAAACTTTGGGACACGTAGACTCASCAACTTATGACAAATTTTCAGTGAGATCACAAGGCATTTTCTTCAAAGTAAAATAAAAAAAAATCTTTTAGATTTTCTCACCTTATTTACTAAAAAAAAATACTATTATCCTTCAGATAAATATGTGGATACATCTGTTTCAAGAACAAAATAATAATAATAATAATAATAATAATAATAATAATAATAATAATAATAATAATCTTCCTTTTAAGCACATGGATGATTTCTGTCAGTAGCATAAATTATTTCATGAATTGACTGAGAAAATTATTTGTTTAATGGCACGACTGAGTTCTGTAGTCCATCATAATATACTAAATTCCTTTTTCTTTAAAAAACAAACAAACAAACAGCCCCCCCCCCAAAAAAAAACCAAACAAAAAAACGCTTGAACATTTCATCATTCTGGAAAACGTAGAGTTTGTTAAATAACTTACTTCTATCTCCTACTATCTACTACATTTCTTAATGTAGTCTAATAACCACACAAAATATACTTAAACATATTACACACACACACTCCTGCTGTAATTCAAGTAGAAATTTTCCATTGAACATATCAAAGGCTTGGCAATTTTTCAGTCAACACATAATATTCTATCTGCACATGAAATCAGAATGCCTGACTCACAGTGGATGACGATTTTCCTCAGGTGAGTTTGAGCTAATTGCTATTTTATCTATTTCATTTACTTTTACATCTCATTTCACACTTCCAAAGGCTCTTCAGGTGTGGAGTTGCTCCCCGCTGAATATCAGAGGAGTTTTTCTATCACAATTATCCATCCTTATAGAATATTTCACAATACTATAAACTCCGCACCTTAATTATCCCTTTCTGAACACCTGCTGTTCTCCTATTACCAAAACCAGCTGACTTGGCAGACCACGAGCCTCTTCCTCCCTCCTTTACTCCTACATTCCTCCTTTGCCCAGTAGAACAAAGCATGCTCTGTAAAATAAATGTTAAATAGTTAAATACATAAACCATAGATAAACTATAGTTAAATAGATAAATTATAGCAAAAGTTTCTCTCTCTTCTAGTATGTATTTTCAAACAGAAGAAATGGATGAGGAGTGGGAACGGAGCTGCYACCAGGCCTGCTAGGGCTACTTCCAATTTCAGTCCCCTCTACCTGTACCAACTTTGTACTTCTTCTCCCTTCACAAGTGCACACGTGGCAGGTGAAAGCATCTCTAAATGCARTGTCAGCTTCTCTAGTGGTCTTTTTCCCTGCTCCTATATCCTTTTCCCCTTCCTTCTATAAGCTGGTCTCCTGATGCGAATTGCAAAAGCAAGAAAATTAGAATAAAATCATAATGCAAAAGTGAGTAGCRGTAATGTTAGAACAGTTGCAAATTCTTTCAGAAGTGGTGAGCCAACTTATGCTCTGTTTTTCCAACCTTTATTATTTAATACACATTCTGCTCCATATTGAAGACGYCATATTTCAAACATTATTTAATCTCTTATACAGTCACTCCTTTAACATCAGAATTGCCTGGCTCATGAATTATGTTTATTTCATAGACCTATCCATGGGAGGACATGAATGTGTTGTAGCTTTTATTCAATTCACATTCAAGMTACTCCACAAATTTTGACTGAGTAACCAAATTCACCTTCTTCTAGTACCTAGGTCTCTGATAACAAACCTTAAAACTTCTCTCTGAGTTGAGTTTGACTCTTTTAGACTGGACTATTCATTATCTCCCCACAGAGAGTTGTCTCCAAGACTCAGGYAAAATCTTTTCTTACAGAAAAATGAGTTTGTTTTATTGTAATTAATCTGTTTTCTGTTTGTTCTTTCCCTCAATCATAGGGAATTTGGAGAACAGTTGATAACTATATATTTTACAACAATTGATTGCATAACAGCGTGCTGTTTTCATATGTTCTCTCTCTCTTTCTCTCTCTTTCTTTTTTTTTTTTTTTTTAATTTTCCTTGACTAAACAAACTCAATTCCTTAAGGTTTTTCTCAAAGGTTATGTTATCTAGTTTTTTATTATTCTTGGAGAGAGTTCTGACAGCAAAAAACAATTTGTCTACATATCAGTTAAAATATGATGCTTAGATTGGAGTCAGTATTTCAGTAGGGATTAGACAAGTGCTTAATAGACTGAAATGATGATCGCCTTGTACCACATTTTCTGCTCCTGACAGTACACCACCGAATACAACTTGCTTTTCTGGAAGTAACATTGCCCCATGCCTCAGCTCTTTAAACACGTTAACTTGTTGGGTTTGAGTCTTATTTACCTGTAAATATCTGTATATCTATACCTGTTAAATATATATACATATATTTAATATATGTATATATATACATATATATATACATATATATATGTATATATGTATATATATATGTATGTATGTATATATATACATATATATACATACATTTATATGTGTATATATATATATGTATGTATATATATACATATATACATACATAAATATATATATATATTCCTGCAGTTCTCCAGTCTAGTCATTCAATATTCACTGGATTAGCTTATACCATTCATATTCCCTTTCTAATTGTCATACTCCACACTGATTCCTGTTGAATATCATTTCAGATTTTACCCAACAGGGTTGTTCCTCTTGTTCCCCTTGTTTCTGGAATAGCTGCATATATGCGGTCCAAAACAACTCATTAAGTTGCATTAGTTCAGGTGTAGGAAGGGGGAGCTGTATCAAGGAAGCTGTATCAAGGAAGGGGGAGCTGTATCCTCACAYTGTATGCAAAAATGCTGGATTGTATGCAAAATTCTAATGAAACAACTTTTTTRTCGTCGTTGTTTTTAAAGAGAATGAAATAGGCAAAAGAACACAATCACACAATCTCACTTTTCTTTTTGTAGCTTTTGAGTTTGTTGTTGGCCATCAGACAAATCTTTTGAAATATCAAAAATGCAGAAGAAATATGGAAGAAGAATTTACGGAATAATTTATAAAAGACTGAAAAGAGCTGATAGCTCTTACTGACTTGACTACTGTCTAGAAATAATCACCAGGAAAAAAAAAAAAGAAAGGTTTTATCGAAGGCTACACACAATAAATGTCTCCATATTTTGAGAATGACCCACTGGAACAATTCCTTTTGAATCATGAACTACATGCAGATAATCAGCTTATAGTAATACAGCACAGAGCAGAGAGTTATCTGTCAACTCACTGTGAGAATTCAGCATGTGACCAACAAGTCTCTTTGCCCTGAATGTTCAAGAAATAAAATTTGTAGAAGAATTCACAATAATAGCAAACTTTACTACCCAGTAATGCTCTTGCCATTGTTTTCAATAATTGCCTTTCAGCCTCCAGCCTCCCAAGCGTTTTATTGAGGAGAAGAGAAACTTCTGCAGAAAGAGGAATTGAAAAATGTTTTTCCTSTGATACAGCTATCACCCAGGTGCTTTATGATTTCTGCAGCTAGATAGAGAACACATTAAACGTATCTTTGCACAAACTTGTGTGTGATTATACAGTTAATTATAAGAATTCTATTGCAAACAATATTGGTTCCTTGCTTAAAGCTGTCTAATTAGGTTATTTAAAACAAAACACCCTTTTGGTTCATTAGAATGTACAGAAAGACCATGTAATTTGGAGCTTAGCATGAAASAGCCTCATGAGGTCAAGGATCATTGAAGTCATCTCTAGAGCAGAGGCTCTGTAGGTTTCTGATCACTGCCTAGGTCACACTTGCCTCTTGCTAAAGCAGTCAGGTACATGGTCAAACCAAAGCACAGCTGAACTTTAATTCTTCTTTTCTGAATCAGAATCAGTGCCAAAACAAATACATCTTTCTTTCAATTTGAAGGTGACTGTGATTTTCTATTTATTTGTTCATTGATTACACTATTAAATTTGCTCAGTTCCAGATGAGGAGAGGGAGAAGTGAGGGAGAGGAGAAGAGAGGGGAGGCTAACAGAGTCCTTTCATGACTGACAAAACAGACAAACAAACAAAAGCACAGGCTGATGATGTTCAGGGAGGTATCTCTTATTATTTCCTTAGACTTTATAATTACTAATATTATTATAATTACTAATATTATTATTACTAATATTATTGTTATTATTATTGTTATTATTATTGTTAACGAGAGTGATACTTGGGAAGTCAAGAACCCCGTTTTGTCTCTCAGAGTCTGAATTGATTTTTTCAGGATTAAAAATCAGATTTTATTTTGTAAACTCAAGAGATCTGCTGCTAGGTCAGAGACACAAAAATACAGTCCCTCTTTACTATTCACTGAAACTTATTTCTCTAGCCAGTAAGCACTTAAGGGATTTGATATAATGTTTCTTTCTGTAAGCACTTAAGGGATTTGATATAATGTTATCTGAAAAAAAAGGAATACAGAAAGAAACTGCCTTCATATACCGCCCCATTATGTTACCAAAGTGAGTTTTGCTGGTTCTAGAGTGATCAGAAAATAAAACATTAGAGTAAAAGTATCATGCAACAAGCCAGGTTCGACTATTATTAGCATGGTCAAAAAGGGAGCTGGTGGAACTGTGGTTCAGCAGGCCATTATGGATAATAGAGTCCCATTTAATAATTAATAACACAATATCCAGTCTAACTAAACTCTGTCTACAGTAGGCTGCCAAACTGATGAAGGATTTTGTGCATCTTCAGCCATTCATGAAAGTTTATAGATTCAAAGTGATAAGATTCCCTTGCCTGCTGACTGGACAAACATTTTCTTACATCTGTTGTGCAGTTGAAATCACACAACATTTCTTCCAATTTGCACTCAGTTGAACTATGACTTAAGTGATCCAAAATTAACCTATCCCTGCCATTTGTGGACACACTGCATAAATATTAATGTGTGAAACCATTTCCATTTATAATCAGTTGCACTTCCAAAACTTGGCAATCTCTCCCCCCACGCGCCCTCGCTGGCAGCCACTGCTGACTTCATTGACAGGAAAGAAGCAGGTCAGAAACCCGCTGCAGAGAGAGGCAGCGCTTTGCTTGTGTTTACATCATTTCTCTGAGGTCAAAAGCAACCTCCTCTTTGCCCGCTTTCTGCCACTCAGTATGGTCGTTTCTGGCATGTCTTCCTCACAGYAACAACTCCAAAGTCTAAATGCTTGAAAGGATGAAAGTGCAAGCAGGTGACATTGCTCTGTTCCTTTTGTGAGGCAAATACAGAGAAGCACAGAGGCTACCTGAATTAATATACAGTTTGGTGCTCCACACATGCACACACACATGCACACACTTCCTTGCTYCTAGGACTGGGACTGCTCTTGTGATGCTGTTGGACTAGAATATGATTAGTCTCATTKAGAGCATCCCACCAAGTCCTAGTTACCTGGTGGCAATTGCTCAGCGGCCCTCAAATGACCCTGGTCACAAAAGTCATTTTAGGAAGGCAGGTTTAGACTCACGAGAATGTGTCAAACTGGCAAGTGCTGTATTTAGTGTTCCCAAATGGGAATGTGGCTGCACAAAATAGAAGACTGTTAGTTTCTTCACCCTATAAATACAAATAGTGTAAGGTTAGTAAATAGATCTCTTCACAAATTCATCAGGAGAGAAAAGGAAATAGAAAAAGAAGAAAAACAGCGAGATAGTTGTAAACATCCASTGAAACATTAGGCTATATAAGAAGGCTCCCTCTCAGTTTTGTTAAATTCACAGTAGTAATAAATAGTTCTTTCTGTATTTTTATTCCACATAGGCACTTTGTCTATGATACCAATTTTAGCTGTGTTATGGTTTGTGTATGGAAATTAATATTTGGATATTTGTAATTACAAAATTACCTTTCGAAGATAAASGGTCTCCCAGATACCTCAGGCTCACTTGGTGCATGTGTAACCATGACCTAAAGTCCTTTATCACACACTGAAATGACAGACACAAAAACAATTTAATGGGAAGCAAAGACAACAAACAAACAAAACAAAAATCAGACACCCATCAGTGTACATGCAACTGCCCAACTTACAAAGAGCTGGGTAGGATTTTTGGCCTTAATGTGCATGTCTCCCTGCTTAATTTGTGCTGATCCGTCAGCCATGCAGCCTTGGCAATGCAGCCTGTCCAAATAGGCTGTGCTATTTTCAGGGTCACTTGTACTATTCTCAGGTTATACACAATAAGCCTCACCTTCCCATTTAAATGTTGGCAGCTTTGTGCACTTGCAAGTGAATCTCTGCAAGAACGTTGGGCTCTCTTTGTTGGTAGGAAGAGATTAAGATGCAGAAAATATCCGGATTTGTCTACTGAGGCACAAAACCGATGTTTTGGTGCCAGGTCAGAGCCCTGAGAGCAAATAGTCCCAGATGCAACACTAAGTTAAAGGACCTGAAGGTGGCCTACAAGCTCKTAAAGCTTCTGCAGCCTCAAGCATCCCCTCATTTCTGCAGCAGGATTGTGTGCTAAAATCCTGTTTTCATTTTGTCCACATCAGGTATTTTCAGAAAAAAGACACAACCACAGAAAAGTATTGCCTTAAGAATGACATTCAGATGCTGATTTTGAGCCCCCTCAAAGTCCAAAGCCACTTTTTATTAAAGGCTTAGGCACTATTAATGATGCAAAGGCAGTCTGTAATTGCAGCAGTTTGTCTGTGTTATGGGGGCAGAGGACAGCAGACCTGAGTGGGAAGATGCAGTTGGGGGCTTTTGGTTTTGCAGGAAAGTGGCTAAGCTCCCACACAAAATGACCCAAACCTTTCCTCATCCCACTCCCACTCCCATGGTGTCAGACGACCAGCACCCTAGTGAGGAGGAGAGTAAAAATATTTGTGCTAACCAGTCATAGTAGTAAACCAGTAATATTGTAATTATGACTGGATATGCAAGCTTTAAAAGGAAGAAGAGTTAAATAATTACATAATCTGCATGAGCCCAAGCCATATCAAAGCACAGAGACATACTTGGGGTGGGAAAAAAAAGAAAAAAAAAAAAAAAAAAAAGATGCTAGACTATGTCTACAGTCTTTTGAACAACAGGGCAAAGAAATTTTGAATTATCTTGACCAAAACCTTGACCAAGTACACTTAAAAGTGGCTTTAGCAGAATAGCGGATGGCTTGGCCCCAGGTTTAAGACCCAGCTTTAAGGCCAATAAATGTAAAGACATCGGTATAATTGTCTTCATCTAGGGAAAAGAAGAACTTAGAGGTTGGACAAAAACTTTCACCTTTGACAATGTAATTCCCTCTACAATCTTCCTCGAGAAAAATGTTGAAAATATGGGAGTAGAATAAGAAGTGAYGAGATAACATAAACCTTTATGTAGTGCTAATAAATGCTACAGCAAGTAAAGGCAGTCTGCAAGTCTGGACATGCAGAAACTGATTTAGAAGCTGGAGGAGGATCTGAATTGCTGGGATAACACAGCAAGCTTTCTGCTGTATTGCTTGGTGGAGAAAGCACAAGAAAAGAGGAAAATGGACCTTGTATCTTCTGCCTGCTAGTCACAGCTTAGTCCTGTTTGTTGCATCCTGTGCCTCATAGTCAAACTGGAGCTGGGCCTAGTTTGGGCCACCATTCTGATGGTGTAAGGGGTGATTAGGAAATAGTGAGCCCAGGTGTTGCTGGATACCATCCCATCATCCATGAGCTAACAGACTATTTTATAGAGAGCACACAAAGTAAGAAAAGTTGAATCTTCCATTAGAATCATCCTGGACTGTCATGAGAAGAGCAATTGCTGGCACCTGCCATCCTCCTGCAGGAGCTGACCTCAGAAAGAGGCAAGGATGTGTTGGCCCTGAAAGCTACAGTGTCATAAAGAGTGTGGTACAGCTCTTTCAGAGACCCAGGAGTCTAGGATGGAAATAGAGGGAATGATTCAAAGCCATCCAAATTTGGTGCTGGTGTCTGTTCTGGGTCAATTGATTGCACTGGAGAATGGTTACACACCAAAATATGTCCTGTTGCAAAACCAGCACTATGGAGAGCTATGAAGCCAAGACTAACACATCCTTTAGCTATCGAGAATGCTTCAAGAATGGAAAGGGCTATGGATGTAGTCTAGCGGAGAAAGAAATAATTCAATCTTACAGATACTACAGGTGGTGTTAAATTCAGTAAAACATTTTCAAGAAATGTTTAGTGTGTTCATGAAAGAAATCTAGCAGGGAGGTTTACATTGACTGAAAAATYAGGATCAAAAAAGGAAATCAAAAAGACATATTTGAAAACCAAATGCTACCAGTACTCAGGCAGTTGCATGTTAAAAGAGCAGTGGATTAATATGATGAAAGTCCAAGAGGGATATAATGAATAATAAATATTTAAAAAATATTTAATTGAACTGAGCTTGAGAGTTAACTCTTCAGCCCAAAAGTTAACACTAAATAGTTGGTATGTTAAAAAATAACATTTGTTTTAGAATTTGTTTTGTTTTGTTTTAAAAGACAAGAAGGAGGGTGGTAGAAATTACATGTAAGTAAGTTAMAATATTTTTAGATCAATTACCACGGGTGAAATTAAAGCAAGGGAAAAATATGAACAACCTAAAATGATGAACACTGAATGCAATTTAAGATGTGTCTGTCTCCAAACAAGAGAAACTCTGTTTCTCTCAGTGATGAGAGACAGATCTCCTCCTCTTAATAGTGATCATGATTAATAGATAACCAGCACATATYTGTAATGTGTTATAATGTATGAATTTAAAACAAAGAAACAAAAAAACCTATCTGACTGTATCTATTTATAAAGTATTACATTTGACTGTTATAAAAAACAAGGAAATTGTACAGAAACAATTAGGCAAGGAAATGTTTACCATGGCAAGTCATACTTTTTAAAAAATGCAACTTCACATAGTGTGAGAGCCAAGACATTTTAAAACAGCTATTGATGGCCATGGAATGCATAAAAATTAGCATAGYAGTAAAAATCAAAAATTGACCTATTATGGAGATAAAACACTACATATGTTTACAATATGTAATCTGTACCAGTTAGATGGGAAATCAAGTTGCTCATTGGCCTTTTTTAGAAATATTGTTTCTAAGATTGGAACTCTGCATCAACATGGGCCTATGGAGCATACTGGAAACTTCTGGGAGGTCTCTGTAGGAGGTGGCCAGCAAGCAGCAGGGCAAGGTGGGCACCACACTTGTGAAGATAACAGCTTGCTGCTATCCTGGCCAACAATGACTATAGAAGTGTCTGATCTATTCGCAGTCAGTCTGTAACTGCCTGTGTAGGTTCCAGCTGTTTTTCTGTGTATTTTTTTTGTGCCAAAAAAAGTATTATAAGTTATCTAATTATTTATGTTGCCTAACAATGTGTGTGTATGGAATGTATCTCTGTAAAATAATGTTATTTATTACAACACACTTCTAAATGTATAATATTAAAGGAAACATTGTAAGATCCAGTGTGCTCAGGAGTAGATTTTAAACAATTGCAACAAACATTTAGGGTACTCAGTAGCCAGGCCTAAAGCACAATGTGTGGTATAGGAAGCTACAAAGGTAACGAATGCAGTCTGCCAAGAAATGAACCAAGYCTTCCACATTGCTACCACAGCTGGAAATGTACAACATTGCTTCTGACAGTTACTATTTTAATAATTGCAAGGATTTTGAGGATGGTGTGGATAGTATAGACTATAAAAATGGGATGCTTAACAAGTTAGTGTGCAACCAGCACCYGGAGAGAACGGACTACCCTCAGACCTTCACAGAACATCATACATCAAAACCAGACAGAAAAGAAGGAAAGCCTTCAGAAAGACCACTTGCTCTGTCCTGCTCCTGATCAAAAGTGCAACAGCTGACAGCTCTAATTTTGAAAACTGCTCATAGTATCTTTTTTTTTGAGCAAAGCCTTTGTTTTATGGAAATAATTTCAGGAATGCTTTAGTCATAGGTATGGACATAATTTTAGGTAGACGCCTTTTGATTCAGCATAACATGTATGTTTTTCTTTTTCTTTTAACAATTCAGCTTTAAACTTACCAAGCCACAGAATGGCACTATTAGAAGTATAAGTAGTCAACACACAACAAAGTGCAGGTTCGGGGACATTGTCACTGTTATCTAGTGTCCAAACTCACTGAAAATAATGCTAATAGTGTAGTGAATTTTGAGTATCTCTACAAGAATTACAAAATCTAGAAAACACTGTAACACTAAAGTGTGGGAGTACCTTTTCCTTTCTCTTTATGTCTTTCCAGCCTCACAGAGCCTTATTGTCATGAAGACCTTAGTGTCATGAATCAGAGTATATCTCACAACAYTCTCCCTAACCCTTCCGATCACGTATTTGATCATTCCTTTGTCATATTTCAGGGACACAATTTGAATTAGGGCTGCACAAAGGAGTAAAACTGCTGCCACTCTGCTAGGCTCGTTAGCTTATCCTCCATCAGTCTCATCTGCTTAGTCCCATGGTCTATGACACAAGGCAGCCTCCATAATAATAAATGAAGAATTGGAACAGCAAACTGGAATCACTTATATAACAGTATGAGAGCCAGACAGGATTAATACACCTTGACTCAAACATATGAGAAAAGCAAAGAAAAGGCTTCTAAGGTCTCTGAGGAAGCCTTTAATACACCTTTCTAACATTAGGAAGGTGGAGAAATGTACAAAAGGGAAAAAAAAGGATTCACGTTTAGTTCATGATCAATTGCAGCATGGCAAAATGGCATAGCAGATGTTTCGGTCTTATAGTGATAGTACTAGAAATGTCTAAAATAAGCTTGGTGTTCACCCTTCCTGACAATGTCTAACATGAGTATAAAGAATGAGAGAATAAGGGAAATCCTCAGGAGATTATGGAAGCTTGTACAGAGGAAAAGACTTGTCTGAGAGGGAAACTGAGGAATGGAGGGAATACCTATGATAAAAAGAAGGATAGAATGGAGTGTGAAGTTAAGAAAAGAGAATTACAGTTACTAAACAACTGTTTGGAAAGGGGTCCAAGATGTCCCAAAAGTTGGCAGAGAAAAGACTTTGAGATGACTGAGCAAAGCATATGATAGATACACAAAAGGAAATGGAGACTGAGTGCAKTTTACAGAAATTACGTCTAGGTAAACGTGGCTTTGGAGTGAATGCTCTGAAATGATGTTCATTTTCTGTATCCTTTTTTTCTCTGGATCTCAAGGAGACATCCAAAAATTTAACCTCACTTCATGCCGTCAACAGCTGATGATATCCTTTGGAACTGAGCCTCTCAAACCCAAGTGCTAGACTACCACCACGCTACTCCAAAGTTATATGACAGCCCAAAGAGRAAGAGTTCATAATTGTGGCTAGAAGACTTCCCTTCAAATTTACACATAGGGTTCATCTCATCATTTCTCTTTTTCATGGACTGCTCGTGAAGCGCTCAGCATCTCACTGCAATTCCCTGAAAACACTCAAATCTTGCATATACCCAAACCAGGCATTGCAGAATAGCCTCCTCCCAACAACCAACAGTCATACAGTCATCCATCCCTTTTAAATATTCATAAACAGAGCACACAACATCAATGTCTTCTAGACCTCAGTAGGGCTTTATACAGCTTCTCATCATTTTCAGGCAATTTTAGATCACCATGTTGCAAATTCAGTTAGGCTTGATCAACAGTCCATCTCTATCCTTCTTTTTAAAGAATATAATCTGATTTCCAGTATCCTTAAGGCATGTTTCACTTTCCTAACTGTCCTTACCTCCATCTCAGGGGCTCTAGGAGCTGATTTGGGGCCAGGTTGAATAGCTGCTTGGTTAGTAGATAATTTGCAGAAATTCAGGATGTCAAGTCTGAAAAGGGTAATGATAACAAGACTTTGAACACTCAGATAGATTTAATGTATTGTTGTGGTGCTGGTGTACCACTTGCACAAGTTCCCTGGAAGTGTTCAGGAAAGTGAAACAGCTAGGAAATTCCTCACAGGTGAATCATAGTAATTTGCAAAATAATAATAATAATAATCCACTAGGTTCATTCCCCATTTTGAAATCTAATAAATCAAACTACTGATTTCCCAATTAAAAGATGGAGGAAGCAAAAAGTCTTCATTTCCATCACAGTCAGATTTCAAGGACCTTTTCATTGTAGAGGAGGCAATAAGTAAAGTGAGGCAAAACCAAGACATATATACACACTAAACCTAGTAGAGCAAACTAGCTAGTCACTAATTAATGAGACATTAAGAAAATGCAGACACCTCCAACCTAGACTTTCTAAAGAGGTAACAGACAAGGGGACCGGGAARATTTTTTAGGTAAGAGGAAGTCTTCTTTCAAAATATAAAACTAAAATAAAATTTCAGACAAACTTTGGTCACCTCTTCCCTTCCTCTCTAATTTCGATTCTCATCCTGCACCATTTCTTTATAACCCATTACCTCTCATCTCCTGGCATCTAAACTTCACTTTACCTAGCTGGTTCCTCTAACTTCTCCCCTTTTCTTTTTGTTAGTTTTAAACAGAGTGCCACCATAGAGTGTTCCAATTTGCTTCTCACATTCCTCATTCAATGCTCTGCTTTGAGTCATACCACTGTATCAGTAATACCAAGTCTGGCAATGTTTCCCTCTTTTTAGCTTGAGTTAATCATTATACTGAGTTAAAAAACAATTCTAAACCACTTCCAGAAGTGTAGCTCCATTTTTTTATTTATTTATTTTATTTTATTTATTTATTTATTTATTTATTTTTTTTTGTCTAGTTGATCAGCTTTACTTAATGCAGGAATAGTTAACATATAATATGAGTACAACTTTGCCCTCTAATATTATCTTGTCTTTTGTATGATGAGAGTGCCATAAGTAAAGTACAATTATTTCTGCACATGAGATCAAAATACGTTTTTTTGAGATTCTTTGCAATCCTTTGTGACACTGACACACTAAAATTCTCAGCTAGATGTGTAACCTCACCATTAAATAGAAAGAGCCCAAGGCAATGACTTACTTCACATATACACAGCCACACTCCACCTCACCAGCTTTCATATAATAGACGAAATTCACCTTGAATGAAGTCTAGAGTAATGCATTGTTTTATTCTCCTTACCTAATATCATAGTAACTGAAGTGGTGGTGTTCATGCTCTATTTTGACCTATGTTGAAGAGATATATCTTATCCTAAATGAATTCCTCCAAACAGCCACTATACCTAGGCTGGAAGATAATTCAGTGGGTCGGCTCAATCTGGACAGTTATTTCCAACTCACATGACAAAAAAATCTTGTTTTCCTCTCTCCCAACCCTGAGACATTGCAATTGAAGAGCACCTCACCATCATTCATGGTTAGCTCATTGGTTCTTTGCCCTATTCACTTGGGTAATTAACCAGAGTTTTTCCTCTGAATCACATGGTAGCAGTAGAAAATAATACTAATACTAATACTAATACTAATACTAATACTAATACTAATACTAATACTAATACTAATACTAATAAAAACATAAGCTTGCTATCTGCTCAGGGTGAAGCTGGTTGTCAGTAAAGGATCTAATCAAATGATCACCAACTTTGGTTTGTTTTTCATTCCCACCGGGCCATCAGATTCTATCTCCAGTTACAGTCCAGGTTTCCCTGTCATGCAAAAACAAACACACCACTAAGCAGTTCTAGATGGAAGCACTTCRGTTACACAGAATATTCAAGGTTGGAAGGGACCTCTAGAGATCATCTAGTCCAACCTTCCTGCTCAAGCAGCCACACCTACAGCATGTGGCACAGGGTGGCATCCAGGTGGGTTTTGAAGACCTCCAGAGAAGGAGACTCCACAGCCTCSCTGGGCAGCCTGTTCCACTGCTCTGTCACCCTCACAGTAAAGAAGTTCCTCCTCATCTGGAGACTGAAGTTGAGTTGTAATTGTAACAACTCAGTGTAACAACTGAGTTAACTGAGTGTAACAACTCAGTTAAGTTTGGTTGTAACCTGAACTTCTGAAAGAAACACAGTTCCTGAAAATCAAGCTTTCTATTGACATATCTGTCCTTTTCTCACAACTTTTAAACATGTTCCAAACTGCAACAGACAGGAATYGTGGCCTCATGCCTCAAAGACATTATATGTCTAGAGTTTTCATGAAAGTCAATAGCTGGCCAGCAGAGAGATATACTAATTTCTAGGTCCGAAACCAAAAGAAGGTCCCTGTGACAGGGAAAAGGAGAAGGATCTGTGGACATTAGAAGAAGACAGATAAGCCACAGAATAAAGAAATGCACTTTGTGGAGGCAATTCATCCCCTTTACATCAGGCATGTATGTGGAATGCCTTCTGGAAGAAAACACCTTGTCCTTTTAACTATCGCACAGATGTGATTTAGCTCCTCTAACATGAAATCATCAAATTACCTAGTGCCACAGAAACAGGTCATCTAAGACAGAGCTAGTTAGGGAGAACAGATAAATAAATCTCAAMAGCACACACAAGAAGAAAGCAGCAGAAAATTGGATGAGTAAAGGAAACTAGTTTCTGTCATGGTGAGATAGGAAAGACAGATAGAAAAGTTGAGCTAGGAAAAACCTTGGAGGTTTTCATTAAAACTTAACATTAGAAGGAGAGAAACCAACAATGCTGAGCCGTGTGTGACCCTCCTCATCTCCTTTTTCCTGGAAAATTTAACAACAGAAAAAGTGAGGTGGCTGACACTTTATATTGAATCAGCAGCTAAACTTTTGCTTGAATTTCTTAGCTGATTTAGCTGCAGAACAGGTCAATTTTTAAAAATGCTGTGAGACAGTAGAAGGATCCTTTTCAGAAAAYACCCAGAATGGTAGTTCTTTAGAAACTTCTTATATACTTCAGAAGGTGGAACTCTGCATCTTAAATAAGAAGAAAAAGTTTCGTATGTCGAGGATTTGGTATTGTTTCCAATTTATCCTTAAGAATACAGACGAAGCTTCCAGGCATCATGTTAACGTAAGCAGTAAGGAATGAAGCACAGAGAATTTCCCAGGGATTAAAATGCCTTTGGAGTTGATGGTCCCTGACTACAATTAAGAGCATTCAGCCCCAGGGTCTCTTAATCCCCAGGAAATGTCCTATACCACAGTCTTTGTTTCTGACATCAACATATGATACAAATATGCAGTCTACATTCCAAACAATATGTCTTCAGTGTTAAGCAAAATCTTAAGAATCTTAAGAAGATTTTGTAAGAAATTCTTCTTATTTATCCTAACCTGTATGTTGGGAGGTTTGGATCAAACACCTGCCCATGGCTTTGTTCAACAGGGTTACACTTACGAATACTGAAGTCACGCCTGGCTTTAAATCTTAGATAGTGATTACATCTCCCATGTTCTACAGCATGAATTAAAAGAGACAGACTCACAGTCCAGTAACCCCAAAGGAGCCTCCAACGCACTCAGCAAGACCAGCGACATATTCCAACCTACCCTGTGTCACACAGTCCGTGTTGCCTTTCAGAAAACACCAATGAAAACAGGTGGTGAAGGATGAAATTTGAGCTCTTTCCTTATGGCAGGTTGCATTTATGTAGTTAACTAGTTTGATTCACCAAACTCATGTCTCCTCAAACTCATATTTCAACTCATTTTAAAGACCTGTGAAGTATATTAGCTATTATTGCTGGTATTGGCAGAGGACTACAGCAGCCATTCATGACTGCTTTGCATTAACTTAAATAAAAGACTATAAGCTGCATAACAAAATTAAATGCATTATAAATCATTGACTAATTAACTTTTTCTTTTCTCCTGAGAAGTACGTAAGGGAGTTTCCTTAGCCCATTTTCATGTGAGACAAAGGAATGAAATTAGTTAGCCCTCATGCTGTGGCAAATCCGTGGGCCACTTGCCACTACAACTTCAGAATAACCTGAATCCCAGCGCAGCGCTTTCTCCACAGCCCATCTTGTCTTCATAGCAGTGACAAAACTAGCAGCAGTTTTCCAAACAAGCTGAAGGACCGAGATAACGGCACCTGAATGCAACATGGGCAAGGCRTTGTGATATCTCCCTTCAACGCTATAAGCCAACTGTTTTCCTCTGGCTCTTAAATAGAATTAGTCAAAGGGTTATGAGGATAAAGGAATTAATCTTTCATTTTTCAAAAATATAAGTTTAAATATTATTTTGGGTCATGAATGAAAACAGTTTCTTCCATTCCAGCCTGCCCATTACTGTCACACAAATAGCCAGAATGTTTTCAGGAGGGGAATAGCCAGAGTAACTTTTCTGTTTTGCTAACATATTGCGTACTGTATTATATTAGACAAATGTAACAGATCATTTCCTTTACCAACAGAGTACAAAAAGTGTTAAGGTAAAGTCCTATGCTCCTTATGCTCATGCTAAACAATAAGAAAATGGAATAGGGCTGCAAGTGTAGAGGCTGGAGGGCTTTGAAATTATGATATTGAATGAAAATCAAGAGATCCAGGTTTAGTTCTTAGCCCTGCTAGGCCTCCTTGAGTGAGCTGCAGCAAGCAGGATTCACCTTCAACAGTCTAACAACAAAATATCTTTTCTGAACTAGTCAACAAAATCGACTCTTCAGTCTTTACAGAAAGACAAGCACAAGTCCTGTCTGTATCCATTCCACCTATCTCGGAACTAAGGTGGACACGACATGTGCTGTGCTTTCAGAGCAGAWCTTTCTTTTTATCTGGCCCATCTTCTCTCTGTCTCTCTCTTTTTCTCTCTCAGCTGACTTACTGGCATCATAGATKATAATTTTACTTCCAAAATGAAAGTAATTTCACTTATATATAAGTGTTTTCACTTATTTATAACCGTCTTGATCCTTTTTTTTCTTCTTCTTTTTGGCATATCTGTTCAGATTAAACTTTCAGAAACAGGTCTCTGATGGTTCACAGCATAACAATTCCATTAAGGGCTATATAATATTAACATATGCAAAATACCAACACAACTGAGAATCAGATGAATTGAGAGATTTCCAATGGGAGAAAGGGCTGGAAAATTATGGAAACAAAATAACCCTCCTCCCAATACAGCTTTAATTTTTGGTAAAAATAGTCCTGTTGAAGTAGTGAGATGAAGGTTGAACAACAAATGTCATTAGGTATATAAACTTCCGCTTCTGCAGAAAATGTAAACTCTCCATTCTTAAAGGAAAGAAAGAAAATTTTTGTGCCTGTTCTTATAAGTAAACAGGAAAATTAGTGGATAGGGAAACATACTTTCATTTATGCAATTGCACTTATGCATGAGTTGACTCACAAATATATAAAACTGTTTTTAATATATCAAAACTGAATGGAAATAAAAGCAATAGAGACACCCTGACTCTGGTATCTGCCTTGTTGTGTACTGGGAAGAGTCAACTGACAAGTTCAGACAATTGAAAATTGAACAGGAAGGTATGTAAGAGAAGGTGTGTTTTAGTTCCAAAGGCCCTTTGGTCTTGTAGAAATGTGTGATAATGTAAGCAACAGGTGTAGCAGAGACATGATTTCTTCTTTTTGTTTTCCAGGGATACACAAAATTCAAGAGATGTCAGAAAAAGGAACCTCTATCTTTTGGAATTTCATTCATGTTGATGAAGAATTTCAATTTCTGCAACCAATTAAAGATAAATCTCTTTTAACAAAGCAAAACAGAAAACAAAGAGTATGGATGTATTTCCAGGAAGCAACCTTATGTTTTCAGAAAGAAAAATAAATATCCAACAAGAGAGTAAATCTTCCAATAGCAGTGTGATTCCTGGTCTTACTCTGCAACACAAACATACATTGCTTTAGAAAATAAGAAAATACAGTTTGCTTTATAAAATAAACACAAAATATAGGTATTTTTCGTAGACATAGAATTAGAAGAAGCAGTTAAAAAACATTTAAAAATCCAGCCTTGAATATAGCTGTTGCGTTGAAACTGAGTATGACAGAACTCTCTTCAACAGTGAGTTATTGCATATAAGCTCTAACAATCAATAGGCTTAAGCATGCATTTCACTTCCAAAAATAATTAGTTTAATTTGAAATAAGAGTACTTTAATGCTGCTTAAGTCCATCCACAACATGTTTAATACAGTTTAACCAATCATTATAGAAATCAAATCAGATTTACTTTYATAAATTGCCTTGCATAGATAACCCTAAATAAAAAAATCAGGCCTATGTTACTGGTATAAATGAAGAGAAGGCAGATTCAGATCAGACAAAGATCCTGCTCTTTAGAGATTGCTGAGGCAGAAAAGCCACTGTTTTGATTCCTGACTATTTGTTTTCCTACTGTCATATGCCACTGCAACTACAAAAAAAAAAAAATAGAGGCTATTGTTACAAAGCCAAGCAAAACTTATTTTATTTCACATCTTGTAACAAACTAGCTTATAGTTCAAGACAACTTTAGGCCATAACTTTCTATCTTTTGTCTGAAACACCTGACATACTTCAAGAGGTACAACGAGCTACAACGATACATAACAGTTGTGTGTGGCAGGGAAAATATACACCAGTATTATCAGGCTGACAAACTGAAAATCCGGAGAATGCCGGGAGCAAAGACTGCCTTCCAAAGTCACATTTATGCTCAGAAACAGTTCACATTTTTGACATCCAGTTRAAGATAAATCATGTAGCAAGAATACAACACAGACAACAAAATGATACATTTCTCCCACAAACACTTACCCAGACTATGAAAAGATGACCAGAAAGACCTCTATGCTAGAAAGTATGTGATAATATTTACATATATTCCGYAATAAGTCAGTGTCTATTCTGTCCTTTCAGCAAGTCCAGAGTAGTGAGAACTGAGAATTATCAACTTTATGAAATGGCAAATTAGTGTAAATGTGGATAAAGGGAAGAGTGTAACACAAAATCTCTTTTTAATAGTARCAAAGTATTCACTCACAATTCCTTCTTTTCCAGGAAGGAATAGAGGAATAGGGAGACTAGGCATTCCTCTGGATAAACTTCCTTTTGGATTCATGGAGGAAGAAAAATCAAGCAAACTTTTTCTTCCTTCAAGAAATAACCTGTCCTGCTAAGCGCACAATTATTATTTTCTCAGTGAAAGAACTGGAAAATGGTATTCCAAAATGCTACTTCCCAGAAGATAATCCTTGGTTGGATCAAAACATGAAGCTTCTGGATGTAACTACGTCCATATTTTGAAAAAGACTGAGATGCAGATATTGACTTACATATTGTCTACATTAAGCAGAAAGCATCTGTGGTAGTATGATCTTTAAAAAAAAAATCAATGTATTTAAAACTGGTGCAAACATTCTACATCGGCACTTTTATTTTGCTTCCAACCAGAACCACTTTAGGAAATCTAAAATTGATGAGGAATCCTCTAAACTGAACAATAYTGAACTATTTTTAAATTGAAGAAAGAAAGAAGTTCCCCACAAGGATTAAAATATTTTAATTAAACCAGCAAATATCTGTGTGAAGATAAGTCTCAAAGAAGCAATATGCTATATGTACAAATATAAATTATGTTGCTATTAAAATGAACAGAAACTTGTCCCATTTTTGCAAATGTACTTAACAGAGTCAGATATCTTTTGATATTAAGATCTAAATCTTGAAAAAGTGTTGGACTACTGTGTGGGGCAGTCACAAAGAGTAAAAATATAACTGTGCTCTAACCTTCCTCGCAGGTGTAACTCTCATATTATACTGAAGAGTGGGACCGAGCCTGCAAACAGGACGAGGATCAGTGATCCTGTGTGGCCTGGTTCCCTTGAAAACAATGTGAAGTAGGACATAAAACCCTTCTGAGTTATGTCTGCTGTGAGCAGCCCTAATTGCCATCACATGCTATGTGAACCCACTGATACGCCTGTTAATGGCAGCTAGTAACTATRCCAGCCATGCTGGAAGCCAGGAAGTGTATTGAGCTGGAGCAGATCTGCTCTCCAAACTGAGACATGCCCGGTCAGTCTTCTCGTGTCTTATGTATCTTCCTTACACATTTATTTAATGCAAATGAGCATATGGCACTTGTCACTTCTGAACCTGAGAACCAAAATGCAAGTTTCAAACTTAATTTGACATGGATGATAAAAACCCATTGATGTCCCACTGTCTACTCCCACAGCTTGAAAAGGAAGATCTTCTGAAATGCATGTATTTTCCRAAGTTGAGTCTCATGTTGTGTGTCCTGCCTGCGATTTCCCTACTGATTGTGTCCTTACTTCAAGCCTCATGGACAGTTTTGTTCGAACACAAAGAACAAGACCACAGACGTGTCCCCACAAAGCATTAGACCCATAGCCCCTCTAAAGGAAGAAATGCTTCACATTTGGTCTTAGTGGCTCTACTAACTCTAGGCAAAACCAGCCCGGCACAAGTCAAATGGGGCYGGTTATCCTGCTGGTGTGGATTTCTGAGCTCACAGCATGTGCCCCTGGATCAGACGGGCAGCGATATCTCTGGTGGCAGGACAGGCAGGTGTCACACACCAGACACGAGAGCCTCAAGGCAAGATGTCCTAGTAGTGACGGAGAGGAGCAGAGACCTCTGCTCCTCAGGTCAAGAGACTTGTGGACCAAATACTTCTGATGTTTCTGATATTTTCTGAGGTTCTGATGTTTTGCTGACAGAGCAACTTTCAGTGCATTTGACTACTTTGACAGTAGATTGCTGTGGGGAATATATAACATGGCAATATAGGACAGGCGTGTGGTACAAAGTGAGTGCTAAATACTGCAACTCGTGCAGTATCAGCTCATAACCGAGCCCGTGGTGCCCGGCAGCCCGTGGCGGGAGGCCGAGGGGGAAGAGGGGATTCCCCGGCCCCGCACTTCGGCACAAGGAGCCTGGGGAAGGCGCTTGCCCGCCTCAGCTCYCGGTGACGGCCGAGCGGTGGCGGGTGACCGAGCACGGCCGCCCCCTCGCCCCGCGGGAGCCGCCTCCGCCGCGGCTCCCGCGCTCTCCTGCCGCCCGCCTCAGCGGGCGCCCTGCGTCGCCGTTAACGGTCACTAACGGCCGCGAGCGCCGCCCCCCGGCGCCTCCGCGGGGGCGGGCCCGGTTCGTGCGCGCGCGGCGCGGCCGTTAAAAACCTTCCCGCCCCGCGCGCGGGCACTGAGCGGGGTCGCGGCGCTGCCGCCGGGGGCAGCGCGGGCCGGGGGCACCGAGCGGAGCGGAGCGCGCTGGGGCCGGCGCGGCAGCGATGCTGGAGAATGGCTCCCTGAGGAACTGCTGCGAGCTGGGCGGGCGAGGCGCCTTCGCGGAGCGGCCCGAGGAGGCGGCGGCGGCGGCCGGCGGCGCCCCGCGGCCCGCCTGGGTGGTCACGGCGCTCTCCGGCGTGCTCATCTTCACCACCGTGGTGGATATCTTGGGCAACCTGCTGGTCATCGTCTCCGTCTTCAAGAACCGCAAGCTGAGGAACTCAGGTAAGGGCTGAGGGGACACCCTGGTCCCTCTTCCCGCYGCCCTGCGGGGTCCGGCTGAGTCGCCTTCCCTCAGCGCTCAGCCCCGTAGCGCCCGCCCAGGCTCCTCGTTGCGAGGGGGAGACCTGCCGCTCAGCAAGTGGCTCTTAATGAAGCTTCGTGTCGTCTTTGCGGCACTAATGAGGAGAGRGAAGGGAGTCTACGCTCACTGCCAYCCCATTAAAATAGCRAAGTGTGTCCGGAGCTATCAGGTAGGGAGGAGGCACTTTCTGTTCTTGCTTAAGATACTTTGCCGAGAGGTGCTTGGGAAGGGGGGAAAGCTCAGCCCGACTTCGGAGTTCACGGGAGCCTCTCATGAAATCCTCGTCTTTTCCCCTGACTAAATGTTTCTCCAGAGGAGAAAAAGAAAAAGGCAAATAAACTGCGTTTTCGAATCGTATCTATATAGTATTTTTTTTTCTTTCTGTGCGCTACAAAGTGGCAGCAGGTGCCGCGTCAGCGAAACTTGCCCGTTCTTCGGGTAGTTGCGCGCAGTGCGGCTCCTGGGGCAGCCCCTGGGCTCTGCCCCGCTCCTCCCTCACCCGTCTCCGCTCCCCTCGGGCTGCCCTCGCTCGCGGTCCAGCGGTCCCGGATAACGCCCGGGCCGGGCAGCTCCTGGCGCACGGGYAGCGCTGACCTGCGGCTTAAACCAGCCCAGGTCCGGGACTAGAAGCAGGACCCTCCGCGGGGAGTCTTCGCTCCGCCAACCTCTATCCCCGGCGCATCCCTGCCGCGGGATCCCGGGAGCAGCGCGGGAGGAACTTCCTTCTGAACCGCTTCTCCGTGCCCGCGGCGGCTGGAGCAGAGGAGTCTCCTGAAGAGCGAGCCCCAAGAGGAGGCTGAGTCGGCGAAGAGCCCCAGTCGCACGAGGAGGCGGCGGCGAGGAGCGGGGGGCGGCGGGAGGAGGCGCCGGGAGCCCCGTCCCGAGGCAGAGCAGCTGCGGGGACCTGMGGGTGTCTCCTCCAGGGCGCATCGGCAGCAACGTGCTCGTAGTGGCCACGGGAGGGAAGGCAGGGGAAAGTGAGGGGCGGCATGGAGTGAGTTTGAGCTAGACTGGTAACACGGGGAGTCGGGGTGACACGGTGAAGCCAGGGGAATAGCTGTGACGGAAGGCAGGGGATCTGCATGACTTGAAGGAAAAAAGAAGAGCATAACTCAGTTCTCTCTGAAGAAACTTTAGCTTCTTCAGGTTGCTGGTTAGGGAAGAGTCTGGGGCATAACTAAGTCATGGATGTATAATAAAGTAAGCAACTCTTCTTGCTTCTATAATACAAGTATTAACTTTCCCTTCAAAAAGCAAAATGGGTCTATAACATAAATCCAAAGTTTAACAATTATTCTATCCTAGATTTTACAGAGAAAACTGCTCATTGAAAACCATTACCATTTACTCTCCCTACAAGTAAAGCATGATCACAAGCAAGTCTATCTTAACGTTGCCATATATTATGAGGCATAAGAAGGAAGTGAAATAAAATGACCCATTAGCCTTTATGTTGATAAGCATTATGCAGAGAAGAAAAGTAGAGRAGTGCTAGGACTCATACATTTAGAGACTGTTCCTGCACTCCTTAAACAGTAGGAATTTTGCCAACATTATACCATAAGGATTATTTCATAGTATACACAAGTCTCCTTCCATGTTTAAATTTGTTTTTGGAGTGAGAGGGGAGGATTTGTGAAGGCTCTTCCAAGCAATGCAGAGCATAATTGGTATGAATCAACATGCTTGTTTTCTTACATAACCATATCCAGGCTTTTTTTTTTTTTTGTGAGAGTCTGAGCAATTTCTGATCACTGAAAAGAGGGTGAATTTACAGAAATTAATGCTTTAATCATTTCTAATTTTGGAGAGGAAGTAACTTCGTCTAGCACACTACAAAGTTAAATAAAACTTGACAGAACTATGGGAGAAATTAGCCTGTCCTTCTATTTGGCTTTGTATACTGAATTTTCAAATGTGACTATTCATTTTTGGTTATCTTTGTTTAAGTATGTCTAATTGGAGGCAGCTTTTAAGGTCCTAAACTTTTGCAGTACTAAAGTCCACAACTGTCAAACAGTCATTGTTGGATGATCAAATGCCAGCAGGTTTATCAAGCCATTAAATTCAATAGATGCTTTTTAGAAGTTCAGGCTCCATTTCTATAGCTGTMGTCATAACATTAGAGGGCTGGGACAAGAACCCCCTAGGAAGAACTTCAGCAGATGGTAGCCAGCTGAGGCTTCCCCCACAAGAGAGAGAGAAAGCAAATCATGTGTGTTTCTTTGGTGTTAAGCCAACATAAAATCAGTGAGAGGTCAGAATTAGGTCCATTAACTCACATATTTCAGAGAATAGTGAGGCCYTGGGACCCTTTGACTTTCGGCAGAAGGCCTAATTTTAACCTCAAGGCATTGCCAAACATCCATTAGTTGTAAACTGATATTTTCAGTGCATTGTGTCAACCTTCTTCACTCCCTTCCTCCATTATTTTCATTTCTATATATGGCCTGGCACAATGAGACCAATTTCCATTGAAATTGCAAGGTGGTTCTACAACACAAGCTAAGTTGTAATTCATACTTTTTCCACCTGTGAGAACATGACTGGAAGGGTATTTGCACATACAATTAAATATGAGTGTGTGARTTGCTGTAGACATAGACAGTATTACTCATCCGTATAGACATTAGTACAAAATAGGACATTCCTGCACAAAGAATTGTAATTCTGGTTTTCATCTTCCTACTAAATAAATGTTTAGAAACATAATAAAATCTTGTTCTTTTGCATCGCTTTTTTTTTTAAGCAATTTCTCCTTCCTTATCTTTCAGTCCATATTTCCTTCTATTAAATAGCTGAGGATATATTTTCTCTAATTTTATCAACTTTTTAGCCATATCTCTTTCGCTTCTGTATTTTCTCCCTTCTACCCACCACCCCTTATCTCTTTCTTACTATTCCCATGTGTTGGAGGGTAATAAACAATTTYCTTCTGGGGTGGGACTTGTCTCAACTAACTCTAGAGATAACAGTGGAGATAAGCTCAGTAGCAGCTGTTTCCTTAAGTTCTTCTTACAGTCAGTGGAGAGAAATAAGCACTTTTAGGGCAAAGTTCATCCARCTATGATGTCTGCATTAGAATTGACACGATTCAGCTCCTAAAAGTCTCTTTCTCTYCACAAACTACAAAGGGAAGCAAGAGAGATAAAGCTCTGATGTTGATTTTGATCTCAGCAAACTGTAAATGTCTACATATGAAGTCAGAAGCAATCAATTCTATATTTTTCTAGAACCTAGTTAAGTTCCATCTTTAAATTTGTGCATTTTCCCCTTCACTTACTATACATAAAAAAAGCTTTTATTCAAATAAGRCTACTATTAAAAAGAAAAATTAATTTCTGATACAACTGGTATATTCAGTACTTAAATGTACTTCTTGGATCCTGCTTGGAAACTGCTTAATGCAATTGGCTTTTGCTCTCAGAAATGATATTCACAAGAACACATTTTGTTGGCCAGAGCTTGAGACCCCAATGTTTATGTTTCAGCTGGGATCAGGCTTGGCAAAGCTGCTGTTCTACTGACTTCTTGAACCTTTAGTCCTTGGATTCCTTGGCCCTGGGACTGTGTGTGTGGCAGGCCAGGCCTTCACATTCTTTTTCACATTCAGCATCTCTGCCCTTGAAGCTGCCCAACACTTAACAAATCATGAGAATATGACTTCAGTGTTCAAAAAAAGTTCATTGAATCCAATGCATACAAGAAAACAAAGCTGTTTTATCTCTTTAAAATAATTCTATGGTTTAAAACAATTTCTTATTTTAAGCTTGCACTTATTAGTTGCTGATTTATGGAGGGTTCTGTTTTGTTTGTAGAGCCAGCATTGGCATTTGACTTGGAAATATCATTTCTCTCCCTGGTGATAATTCTCATGCCATATTAATAGAAAACAAATATATATTCTCCCTCAAACATCTCTATTTCATACTAAACAAGGCAAAAGTTTCCTTTAATTAGACAGGCTCTTCATTTTCTTGATTGTCTTAAGCCTTTCAGTTCACCTCTCCCAACTGAATTTATCTTTCTTAAATAGGAAATATTGGAACTGTTCCTAGTAATATGGATGAAGTATCGCCTATACCTTAAACAAAATAACATAAGCCCCCTCTCCTGTCCTATGCTCCCCTTCCCTGGAGTAGCACTTGTTATCCAAGTTATCCATAGTCCACAAAACTATCATTTTTCTTTTGTCCTCTGACCCCAGATCTCATACTATTATATACTCTACACTTTTTTTTTTTTTTTTTTTTTTTTATTTTTTTTTTTTTTTCCTTAAGGAAAATAGATCATCCCCTTGATTTTTCTCCGTACTGATGTGTATTATCCAGCTCTGTATTATCACCATTTTTTTCAGTTCTCTCTCTATTTTGTGACCCAATACATCCTCATTAGATAAAATAAGTCCAATGTAAATTATGTCCCTGAGGTCCAACATTTCCTTTCCTTGCTGTCCATGCATTGGTAGCCACAGTCTGTGTGGCATCCTAGCAAATGTGTTTCCAAAGCTGCACCAGATCAGAACAACATTCCCAGGTAYGGAAAGTTCAGATGTTATTAAATGGAAATGATCAGATGAGTTGGCACAGCCACCTTCTATAAACTCTCTGATTTTGTGTTTGCTTTTTACCCCTGTCTTTATTTCTTCTTTTATGTATGTACACATATAGGTATGTATGTATTTATTTACTATCCGCAGCCTTTTCTACTACTGAGGTGAGATTAAGAAATCAAGACTTTCCTGTGGGGACTGAAAACCAGAGAACACATCCTGCCTCTTTCTGCATGTCCCACATGTAGAACTCTGTCAGAAACCATTACACTGTTTCTGAGATAACAGGTACTAAAAAGTTCTTCCTGCCAAGCATATTCCAATCTCTTGGACTAGCAGACCATTTTTACTTCATTGTGGATATAAATCATCACCTGTCAGACTGCCTTGTTCCAAGCCTACCATTATCTTTATTAAAAAGCATAGAAAATTATTCTTCATATCAGAGATCATTTTGAGGTGATTCTAAATTTCTTTTTAGATTCTCTCTCCATCAATAACTCCTCTTTCCTTCTTCTTTACCTCAATATGCCAAAAGGAATTTTATTTGTTTTGGAAGTCTTTGAAAAAWCAAAGAAATTTAGGTTTTTGTCAGTTCCAACTTTATTCAGTTTTTCTCTCTCTGGTCAGTCTTTAGTGGACCTGTCTTTTCCTGTTCCTTCTATCTTCTCTCTTTGCCCCAGTGCCTTTGCTGAGATTTTTTTTTTTTTTTTTCAGATGGATCTGGAACTCTTCCTTCCCTTTTTTGGATGCAAGTTACAGGATTTCTTTTTTTCGTGTCTCTAACATAAAGAAATGTTAAGCATCCTTCATATTGAAGTTCCTACGTTCCTCAGTAGGGGATACTCCTCAGTAGGGCAAGTGATAACTTCAGTTTCTTAATTAGTTTCATTCATTTATTGAAATGTGTCCTTTTAAAGCAAAACTCCTTAGTTACATCTGTTCTGTTTATCCTTTCATTTAATTTAAAATAAATCATCTCTTCTGCTTTCACTGCACTTTATTTTCTATGATAAGCTCTTCAGGGATATCTTTCTTCTTTCTTCAAAATAAAAGCTGAAATATGGACTAATGGACTCTGTCTTGAAGGAATCTATTGAGAGTCTGTCTAGGTTTCAACCGTTATTACTGTGTCTGTTATCCCCTTCACATGTAAGAAGCTGCAGTCCCATCGCTAAATGATTTCCATCACTTTTGTCCTGCTAAACAGAGCTTTTCTTACCATGTTTAACATTGTCAGCTTCTTCCCTATACATTGCCTTTACAGTACCTTCCCAATTTAATATTGCTTTTTGTTTTGTTTTGTTTTACAGAATATTTTTAATGCCCTTTTGCACTTACCCTAATGCACTTCATAATGTCCTTTTTTATTAATGCATGAGACTGCCTCAAAACTTTCATCCTTTTCTTCTGGCTTATGTGAAGATTATATAACTTTGAGTTATTATTTCTCATCTCCAAATATTGGCGCAATTCCATTCTAATAGAATTACTGCTATGAAATCTCATACTCATTTTTCACTATTTTTGGATTTCTTACTTCACTGTATAGGTTCCTTGCATGACTCGTTTACTTCATCTATTACCTTTCTGACTACCACTGCAATCAAATGGAACTCTTTACATTCAACCTCCTCAGACTCTAAGATCCAATTGTCTGCATTGCCATCACCTTTCCTCAGCCAGTTTCCTTCTTGTACTGTGTATTAAACCAAGAACTTATGTGAATCTTTCTCATGCTCCTTTGCATCTCTCAGTTTCAAGTTCTTTTTATTCATCCTGCCAAGCTGGATCAAAAACTAATATTCCATAATCTTAAATGAAATCCATCAAGATATGAATTTCAGAAAAGCCCTCAAAATGGTCAATATAACAAACCCAAATGCCAATTTTAGAATCACCCCATCATGTGCCCTTGACTCATCTAATATTTCTAATTATACTTCTGTTCTCTTCTAGGTGGGGAAATAAGATATATTCATCACTGATTCCATTTATGTTTTCTGTGAGACATTGTTGAATATGTAACTAGCTGAATAAACAAACCTTCCAAACTGTTTAAAAACAGTAACTTTAAATTCTGTTAACCTGTTAATAATCCAAAAAAAGGAAAAGCAAAGAAAAAAGCTTCATATGCRTATCAGAATAAACTAATGGAACAGAGTATGTGTCCCTTCTGAAATGAAGTTAACCTCGCAAGTAAGTCTTGATGTGTTAATCAGAGACCTAAGAGCATGGAAGAGCTTGGACCTAGATGAGAAGAAATGTAAAGAATATAGGATTTTAAAATATTTTGGATGTGGAAATATTGTAAGGAAATGAACAGTTTTTTCAAAAGCAGTAGGAGGTGGCTTTGCATAGCAGTGTATACAAAATAATGAGTAGCTTAGAGAAGATAGATTAATATGCTCTTTTCTCTGAGTCTTATGACACGGACCAAGAGTGTGCAATAAAACTTGAAAATGAAAAATCCTAAAATGGAAAAGAAAACCCTTTTTTTGGAACTCTAAGTGAAATCTCAAATACAGTAATTTGGCCAAACTTGAAGAATTGTTGGTTTTTCTGTAAATATTTTGTGTGTTCAAGGTTATAATGCCTAATGATACCAAAAATCAGCCTCACTAGAATCAGGGGCAGCCTGTTCTCTGCCTCTAGAAGGTGTAGAAGTGGATCTGTTTGGAATACTGTCTTCATCAGATTCTTATTTCAGTCTCTTAAATATTATCCTGTTCATACTTTCATGTAGAGTGTCAAGCAAATTACCTGATTCCCAAGAAGAAACATGCTGTTCTCAGAATACATTGGCAAATAACTACATTTTATAGAGCTGATTTAACATAACCAATCCTTCCCTTTGCAGAAAAGAATACAAGCTACCGTAATTTTTTATCTTCCTAAAAATCAAAATATGGACAGTTGATCTAATTTTTAAACTGCCACTTTGAGATGGGCATGAAAYAGACTACCTAACAGCAAAAGTAAGCAGAAATAGCACATCTAAATCACTGTAGGTACAACTACATTGACTTCCTTAACAACAGTGGCGGTTTTGAAATCTTCTTGTTTATTTTTGGACCTAACACTGGTACAGGTGGGCTATATCATAAAGCCAACAGTTTCCTGACTTTTCAGCTGAGTACAAATTGAAACACAGGAATTTCCACCACTGTGCAAGGAAGAATGTCCTGTGAGGGTGACAGCCCTGGAACAGGCTGCCCAGSGAGGTTGTGGAATCTCCTTCCCTGGATATCTTCTAAGCCCACCTGCCTGCCACCCTGTGCCCCGTGCTCTGGGTGTCCCTGCTGGAGCAGGAAGGTTGGACTAGATAATTTCGAAAGGTCTCTTCCGACCTCAACCATTCTGTGTGATTCTGTGATTCTATATGAATGTTATTAACTCAGTTGGGACAATTACCTATTGACATGACAAGAGAGAATATCGGCCTAAAACACCCATCAGTCTACACTATTGTTATTTGGAATTCATTTTTATTTTCCTATATATTATAGAGATTTTTGATTATACTGTTTAGTAAATACTCTTTAAATTATGTTTGAAGAAAACTAAAAACCTAGGAAGACATCAGTTTTGTTCAGCTACTACTTGTATACTTTAGTTTGATTATTTTGAGTGTTCAAATACCTATATGAAGGTTATAATAATTTATAATAATATTACATGCCACTTCCAAAGCACTGCTATCTTTCTGCTCTAGAAAAATATCTGTTCAGCTATTACATTAGATTAGCACATCTGCACAATGATGGCAACAATTACTGTCAGAAAATATCATGTATAGCCATTGAAACTAGTAGTCTGGATAATAAGATTAGGAAAAATATCTATTTAATGTATAAGACTTGTAAATATAATTCTGTTAGCWAATTGTAAGTTCAGAACAGGCACTGTGGCATAAAATCACCCCTACATAAAAGACAGAGCTGTATAAAGGACATCCACATGTCTGTAAATTTTACTCAAACTTTGTCTGAAATTCTCARTGTCCTCTCCCATTCAAATCAACGAAATTTACCTCATTCTCATTGTGCACGGAACTTAAATTGARTTTGAATAGTAAAAAGAGTCTTGTATCAGATGGCTATCTCCTGTGAATTATTGTTATCTAATCAGTCTAGGTAATTTTATTTCWTTCTGCCTCATAGTTTGAACACCTCTTTAATTAAAGTAAAATTAATGCATTTTACTGAGTATTTTCTGTGGGATATTAAAACAATATAGCTATGATCACTAACTCTTCAATGTACATAGTCTCTCAGGATGACTGTACCATTGACTATACCATACTTTCACAAGATTTTCCTTTTTTTTTTTTTTTTTATTTTATACCAGAAATCTCGCCTTCCTGTCTACTACAGGACGCTGCATAATTTCATTTTAGGGCCCCAGCTTGCAGCATAGGAGCTGTAGATTCAGTTGTTCTCATTTTTTGAGCCAGTGCTTCACTCAGTAGGCACAAACTCAGAAGTTATTACTGGTGTATTTTTAATGGGACTCAATGCATKCTCAGTGAAAGAGAGCTGCTCAGACCACACCAAATAAACTAAACTCCTTTGGAGCCCCCATGCCCGCATAGGCCTCATCCAGAAGTGGACTTCTACATGCTAAATGCAGAAAAGAGAGAAAATTGAAGGTATTAAGGAAAATTTCTACTTGAAATTTCAAGAAATAGAAATGCTTCATGGCCTAACAGGCCAAGAGGACTTTTCCTGAATTGCTGTCCTGAGTGAGAAGCTCCTGATTCCATCTAGAGGACCCCTAGATTTCTAAGTTATTTGTTGTTTTTCTTCCCTGTTCTGCCCACCATAAATTAGCACTTTTATACACAGCTGTGGCCTGGAAATGCAAAGATTGAAAAGCAGAAAACTTTTATCTATGCACACTTACAGTACGAAAACAAACAAGAAAGACGTTGCCTCAACTTTAGTTCTAAAGATTAAGATGCAGGACAACTAGGCATTTTTTTTGTTAATTATTCATATCCCTGGAGTTTAAAGAACAKACTTTACTCGTGCTTCCACAAAATATTCGCTGAAACCTAAATATAATGCTTATATAATATAAACTAGTTAAATTTTCTTAATTTCTAATTGCTCAGTTTGATCACTCAGAACTGATTCTGCACTCTTTGGGCCTGATTTGACATACAACCAAATCAAAGAGAGTCTTTAAGGAGATCTCAGTGTAAGATTGGACCTCTTGGTATAGGAAGAATGTTTAGGGTACCTCACATTCTCTTTAGACTTAAAATAGGTTCTTTCTGAATGTGGAAGTTATATCAAGGTTGTCCTTTCCATCTTTCCCTCTGGATTGTAATTCTGGCAAAAGATTATTTTGTTTATAGACTAATTTATTAAAATGGGATGAGTTAACTGTAAATACAGAGTGCTYGATTAAGCTAATTAAAAATAAAATGAATCTACTCATGATTCTAATTAGATGCCAAATGTATGGATAAGAAGAGAAATCCTAAAAGTCCTAAAAGATCTAATAGTRGTTCTTTTTGCATTTGGAAATGGAGTTATCAAAATGTTGTGGTTTGTTTTTGTTTTCCTTAAAAAGTTACATAAATGAGGAAGTTTATACTATTCTTAAATCTCTTTACTACTGATGTTGGCATGTTCTGTTCAACATAACTGTCAGAATTAAATAATAAAATAAAAATTTTTTAAAAAGCATGACATAACACTTCTATGACATATCTCCCAAAGGAAATGAAGTATGTTGTAATAATGTGAATTTCATGTAAAATATTAATGTAATAAACTTATAAATACTATCATTATTAATATATTTGACATGTACATTTTTTCTTTATAATGTTAGTAGCCATGCAGGCTTTTGTGGACGAGAATCTAGCTTTATGATTCCYGCCACTCTGCCCCATCAAAAAAAATATGCTTAGAAAAAAACAAACTGGGAAATTTTAGGCAGTCAAAAGTTATGATAAATTTTTTATAAATAATATCACTGTCTGAGCAATCTTAATGGGCAGGCTAAATTGCACTTTTTAAGTCTTAATGCTTTCCAGGACACATTTTTGCACTTACTAATTCACATTGTAGAAGCGTATATTCTGAGGCCATAAGCAGTACTAATAGAACTTATTTTCACACTTATTTTTTTGCTAAAGAAAATAAAAATGACTGCATGAGAATGACTGTTGCAATAAACCATTTAATTATACATTGTGTATCTGAAATCCGAGAAACAATAAACTTTACTAATCCCTCTAACTCAGACAGACACTTGTCTATGACCAGTAAGACAAGTATAATGGAGAGGAGAGGAGAGGAGAGGAGAGGAGAGGAGAGGAGAGGAGAGGAGAGGAGAGGAGAGGAGGAGAAGAGCAGGCAGAAGAAAATTAATTTACAACCCTTGTCCAAAAAAAAAAAGAGGATTAACACAGAGTTAACATTGAAGAGTTTCTTCGTGCTGCTCCCCCTTCCTGGACTCAGTTATAATGAAAGCCTGTACCTTCTTCAAGGTTCTTATTGGAGAACTTGAAAAAACCTCTGCAAGATTTTTGAAGAGAGAAAGACTGGTAAATAGGCCAAATTGCATGTACTATCATAATAAAAAATACTCACAGCATAATTACGTATTTTAGACACATTGGCCTTGATTTAGTTGCTTAAAAATAGGTATCTAATGCCACTTGAGAAGCCTTGGAATACTTTAAAACATCAGCATGGGTCTTGCAGATATGACATAGCACCTGTAGGACACCTGCACATTTCTAGAGTCACAGTTTGCTGCAGGCAAACAAGGGCCTGTGTTTAGGCAAACAGATGAAATCCAGATGGTGACTTTCTGCTCCAGATGTTCAGGTCTTTTAAGTGTGAGTATGGTGTCCAGACCGCCATAATTAATGGAGCCAGTACACTGGAGCCACTCTATAGCGAGTTTCAGCTCATCCTGAGAGAGCGACTGGACACTCTCTAGATACAACTGACAATATTGACTAAAATTCACTGAATATATAGGAGTTTAGGCACTTAGATCACATGAATTTATCTTTATTTAAACATCTAAAAATAATTTATTTTAGTCTCTAACTCAATTCCATTCCTAGTGTTGAACTCTGAGTCATGAAGCACAAGCTGTATACTTTTCTCTACTGGCTCTATGAAAATCTTAGTCTTCCTAACTTTATTTCATCTCATTATACCTAAAATGAATTCCTAGTCTGAATTCCAAACATTTGAACATTCCATGTCATACCCATGATAATAAATAACAACAGGAAGCTGATTCCCTTGATCTTCAAGATCTGAGCCAAGCAGATGAGGATTAGAAACCTCCCGTGTTTCTTCAGTGGAGAGTGAGAAAGGAGAAACTCTTTCAAAAGTTATGTTTAAACCCTAAGACCTGAACCACTCTAAGAAGATGTCTAAGTTTTTCCTTTGATCATAAATGGAACCTAGAATACGTGGGCATGTAAGCTACAAGCCTACATTTTAGATTTTATCTCTCTAACCCAAAGAAATGACCTTATTACCTGCCTGTAGATTGTGGTGAGGAGACATAGAAGGGGTAACGAGCACAAGTTTCTTGTTGGGAAGCCCACTTGACATGTCACAGGGAAAGAATCATCACTGCAAAGGTGAAACCTCATACAGATTACCAAGACTCAGAGGTTTTCAAGACTCAGCTAGTCAAAGCCAGGGATGATTAAATCCAGATTTGGAATCTGCTTCAGGTAGGGACCACACTTCAGAGATTCCTTCCAAGCAACATTTTTGATMCAATATGATCCATTTTACAAAATCTCTTTTGTTGCATTGTATAGTGGAATTCAAACACAGTAGAAGTATGGTGGTCAAATAACCTTCCAGCACCAAAAGTTTCAATTCCAGAGCAAGTGGAATTCTTCCAGAGCAGAATGAGTAAGGCAGCAGTAACCAACCGATTATTCCCATCACACTTTTCACAAAGTTTCTAATTTAGCAGAGGCCTTGCTCTGAGGGTTGTGATGTTTGGAGAGTTCTTCCACAGGCCTTCCATTTTGTTTCTCAGCTGTATACTCTAGTATAAAGTCTTCAGGCTCATCCTTATCATGTATATCCTAGACATGTATAGAGAACATTGTCTAACAATCATCTCAGGTCTGAGAACAAGGTGATTCAATAAGCTGAACTAAATGGGAAAAAAAGGGCTTTTTTGAAAAAATATGGGAAAATATTCTTTCATATGCCATTTTTTTTTGTTTGCAGATTTTTTAACATTTTTGCCCCAATCTAGATACGAAAAGATGTTCAAATATCAAACCAATTTCTGACTTTATTCAGATCAGCTGAGACAGTAAGACACTGAGTTTTTGTTATCCTGACTTTTTGCATTACTAAGGTTTCAGTCAATCAAACCTGAAGGAAACAGAGTGTACGGTATTTTCCTTGCATAAAACCCAGGAATACTGACTTGGAAATCACTCTTTCTACTATAAGTCTCTGACAAGCTACATTGGAAAAAAAATAGCTGTTTGCTTCAGTTTTGTCTGTGCTTATTTCTGTAATTTAAGGTCCTTTTAGGACAGTGATTCACCTATCAATCCTGTCATCAGGTAAGCTGGAATATTTTGCAGCGCTAAAAATATCATGTGAGTGGATAAACAAACTGTTTTTGCCATAATCCCTGTAACCATTTTAGTACCTGCAAGTTCATAACACTTAATTATGCTATGCTATTTTTCCAGTAGTATTATAATAACAAAGTAAATTTTAGCATCTCTCATGCATCAAGGACTCATTCAAAATATTAATGGTGATATCTGCTGCACTAGACAAAGCATTCTGTAGAATGTAGCATTTATTATATTATAGAGGAACTTATGTAGGTAAAATAATTCAGAATCAGTAGGGCCAGAATCACAAAAATGAACTCCACAGCCCTCAGGCAGTTTCACCAACCTCTATCTGGGCATATGTAGGAGCCTCAGAACTGAATTCATGGTAGGCACTATACTGAGTAAGGTGATACTTAGTCCACACATTCAAAAACACTGAGGAAAAGACTGCACCTGAGCAAACCTATTTGAAAGCAGGTGTTATTAGACTACACAGGGTGTGAACTTCAGGTTGCTACAAAGGAAAAGCTTCACAAAACAGTTTATTTGGAATTTCCATGTTCATTCACACAAACCTTCTGAGACTGAGACTGCAAACTTAAGGCAGTGTGAAACTTYAACACACTTTTGTCTTTATTCCATGTCATTCTTGAAAAATATGGAACCTTTTTTCTTTTGCCCCAAGGTTGAAGGTGGTTAATTCCTCTATTTTCTTAAAAGCATCTCAGCAAATTCCTTCTGAAGTAATAAGCCATCTTCACAGTGACTGCTACTGCACTGTTTGGAAATGAAACCATTCTTCTTGTCACGGAGGGCAGTTCTAGCCCCATTCATCTAAGCTGCCTGTTGACAATTCCAAGTTCTGAGGTAAGCACTGCATCTTTCACTGAGCCAAGAGCTGTTAAGAACACTGGGTGTTACTCAGCATTTCAAATATAGAGAGATTTGCAAAAGAAGTGGCATACAATCACTTCTAAATAAACATGAAGTGAAAAAAAAAAAAGATTGCCCAAAGTATTCACAGGAATACTTATGAGTAAAGAGGAACTTATGCCAAGCTCTTCAGAAAATATAGCTCTTACACTTTATAACTATATGCAAAATTACTTAATCTCGTTATCTACAGAGTTAGAATTAACAAAAAGGAGATGTGAATTTCCTTGCACAAACAATACGCAAAATTACTTAATCTCATTATCTACAGAGTTAGAATTAACAAAAAGGAGATGTGAATTTCCTTGCACAAACAATACTTGTATATTCTCATACAAATACCTTTTGAATCAGACAGAATAATATTCTTGAAGCTTTCTAATAGGAAGCAGCTATCAACACTGTCCTATGTGTAGTTCCATCACAGTTGATCATGCATTCTGTTTTGAGTAAAATGCTGTGCTTTTTCCTGCATCTCACTCATGGAATGTAAACATAAATCATCTGCAAAAGCCTGAGAGACAAGTACTTCAGAAATCCAAAAGGAATCAGCTATTCCTCTCTTTCTTTTGCTTCCAATACTGCCAGCACCACAGAGGACAAAATGGCTTAGCTGAAGAATTGAAAAGACTTCTACACCTTTCCCAGGAATGAAATCCATAATGCTCAGTCATAAGAAAGRATTTCTATCTGTGGGATTTAAACTATGAGAAAGTGACCGATTTCAAATCAGTGTCCCATCCTTGACCATTGTCTGTTTAAGTTTAGGAGTTATTTGGAATATTTAATGTCCCTTTCATTGATATTCCATTAACTCTATCACAACCTAAGCAACATTTGACTTACTGAATGCTTGGAAGAAAAATAACCAATAAAATTGCAGGATACTACAAGAAGTTGACACTTCTGATTCCCTTCTGAGGTAAGACTCCAACATGACACTAATCTGCTCTTAAAAACCTTGTATTTTGACTAAATTACTTGTGTAATTCTTCCTTCCTTCCTTCCTTCCTTCCTTCCTTCCTTCCTTCCTTCCTTCCTTCCTTCCTTCCTTCCTTCCTTCCTTCCTTCCTTCCTTCCTTCCTT